>NC_134272.1:96804358-96821858 GCF_031893055.1 Leptodactylus fuscus
TGTCCAAATATATAGAGAAGACCAACTGTTCCCCCAACTTTGCCCCCTAGGACAGTGGAAATCATGGAGTAAACCCCGCCACTGCCGATGCTGCATCTCTCACACACGCCAATACCGGATAAGACCGTCACCAGGGCCACGAGGACGACAATGGAGACCAGGAATATTCCCAGGACAATCCCTGTGTTACCCTGAGAGGGGACAAACAGTACAGAAGAACATCATATGAGGCCTCTACTTCTACACTCTCATTTATTTCCTGAATGTCAGTCTTTACTGCACTTCTGGCATTCTGCTCATGAAAGAAAGCTAAGGAGGAACATTAAGACGTTCAGATCCTCCTGAGGTGCCTGCAAGAAAATGGTAGATGTATCCTTGTTACAGGAAAACCCATTATAACCATTGCAAGACACTACAAGGTCCAGGGGTCACTGACAACACGACGACCCCCTGATGTGGGAATGGGAGTCTGAGCCCCTCAGGTACCCGGCCCCCCACATAGACTCAGCTCTGCACCCCCATAACTCCTCCAAAAAGTGCTGATCTAGAATCTGCTCAGGAGAGACGAGGACTCTGACAACCACATGTATATCATATCTGAGAGGTAGTCACAGCCCCGCCCCCTGTATATATCATGTGTGAGAGGTAGTCACAGCCCCGCCCCCTGTTACTGACAACCAGCTGTATATACCATGTCTGAGAGGTAGTCACAGCCCCGCCCCCTGTATATATCATGTGTGAGAGGTAGTCACAGCCCCGCCCCCTGTATATATCATGTGTGAGAGGTAGTCACAGCCCCGCCCCCTGTATATATCATGTGTGAGAGGTAGTCACAGCCCCGCCCCCTGTATATATCATGTGTGAGAGGTAGTCACAGCCCCGCCCCCTGTATATATCATGTGTGAGAGGTAGTCACAGCCCCGCCCCCTGTATATATCATGTGTGAGAGGTAGTCACAGCCCCGCCCCCAGTAATACACTGGCTTTGTCTGCTATTGCTCACTCACTCACCACGAGCCAACCAGTGCGGAGAAATAGAACCACGCCAAATATATTGATCATACACGAGGTGAAGACGCCGTCCCAGGTACCGAACAGAACCGGCTCCCAGACAAAGAGTTGGATCTTCCACCACGGCTGTGACTGCAGTTGTGAGACCTGAATGTGAAGAAGGGTGAGAGGAGCTGTATAGTGAGGAGAGGGCTGCAGCACCCTGGGGGGCCTCGTGTCCGGGCAGGGACCCACCTGGGCGTCCTCATGGAACAGGTCAGTGATGTTTCGGCTCTCAGTCACAGGGGTGCGACCAATATTACCGTTCATGTTTGTGACACCGAGATCAGTGGCCGCGATGATGTCATCTGTAAAGAGTCAGCTGACAGGAGCGGCAGGGCCACCAAGTGTCCTCCGGCATCGTGACACCTGCACAAACACAAGGAGAAGTCAGCGACACCGGCAGCTCACATGACCAAGAGCGGGGCGGGAAGAGCAGCTCTGGAGGTGAGCGGAGTATAAGGGGGATCACTACATCATATGCAGATTCAGAGGCAAGGAAATAGCCCCCCTCCTAGCCATGGTGGTCTCTGGGATTGCAGCTCAGGGATCCCATACATTAATGCAGAGGTCAGCAGTCAGTGACCTTCGGTGAAAACTACAACTCCCAGCATGTTCAATACAGCTCTACGGAAGATCCAGTAACAGAAGAGCAGGTTTCCATGCTGGGAGTTGTAGTTGCACAACAGCTGAGCGGTGGCAGGAGGAATTAACTCCACGAATCCTGGACAGGAGATGACACAACACTGTCAGAAAGAACTGAGAATCAGAAGTCAGGCACCGAACCCCGGCTGCAATGTGCAGAGCATCACCCCCAGACCCTAGCCGCAATGTGCAGAGCATCACCCCCAGACCCTAGCCGCAATGTGCAGAGCATCACCCCCAGACCCTAGCCGCAATGTGCAGAGCATCACCCCCAGACCCTAGCCGCAATGTGCAGAGCATCACCCCCAGACCCTAGCCGCAATGTGCAGAGCATCACCCCCAGACCCTAGCCGCAATGTGCAGAGCATCACCCCCAGACCCTAGCCGCAATGTGCAGAGCATCACCCCCAGACCCTAGCCGCAATGTGCAGAGCATCACCCCCAGACCCCGGCTGCAATGTGCAGAGCATCACCCCCAGACCCCGGCCGCAATGTGCAGAGCATCACCCCCAGACCCTGGCCGCAATGTGCAGAGCATCACCCCCAGACCCCGGCTGCAATGTGCAGAGCATCACCCCCAGACCCTGGCCGCAATGTGCAGAGCATCACCCCCAGACCCTGGCCGCAATGTGCAATGAATCACACGTGCTGTTTTTGCCACAGCTTCATAAGCTAAAAACATTAGTGGATCTGCCATGATGGAGAACTATCGGTCCACTTCTGGCACTGGATCAGCAAAACTGCACCGAATACTGCATGTGTGATTCCAGCCTTAAGCCCCATGCTGCACAAACACTGATTGTTTTTTGTCGCAGATTTTGCTGCAATTTTTTGATGCAAAGCCAGGAGTGAATTGAGCAGAAAGGAGAAGTAGAAGAACTTCCTAAACATTTCCTATTCCTTTGTAGACAGTCTTGGATTTGCCTCATAAAACTGAAGCAAAATCTGCAACAAAAAAAGCTGCATCTCTGCCACGTGAAGCCTTGGCCTTAGAGTGTGTCACATTCTAGAGGGAACCACTCAGGAAACTTGTCTGACCTCTGCCCCTTGTATGATCTGTAGGTGAAGCGTCTTAGCTCCATATATGTAAGGCATTAGCCATGTAGCCTGGAATTACCTGTGACAGCCGACAAAGTAACATGTATGTAAGCACGGCCTCCTGTGTGAGCTCCTACACCTGCAAACCTCACCCAGACACTGCCAGGGTCAGAAACTGCATGGAAGCTTCACCTGCCTGCAATGAGGTCATATGCTGCAGCAGCCAGGGGGTTAACATGTGCAAACCTTCCAGCACATGATGCAGACACCTCCCTGTATCCGGGAACTCTCAGACCAGGCTGGACGGCGACCACATCCAAGGAGCCTCAACTGCAAGATGCAACCTGCCAAGGAGAGCGTCACGCCACAACCTAAAATAGCTTCATCCACTAGATGAAAGAATGTTCTGCAAATAACTCACAGACATTCTCTCAGGATCTCTGCTTGCTGTCACCGAAAGGAAAAGTCACTTTTATAGCTAAAGATTGAAAAACATTCCAGACTTCTGATTCCTGAGGGTTTGTTACAGTGTATCTAACACATCCTAACATAAGGTAACAATGTATCAATGTAGAGAGATAGAAGTCTGACGCCGGGTGCACACTTGCATTGGGTTTCCAATTGTGAGCGCCACTTGGGGACCCCAAGAAAGGAAAACAAATCCGTTTACAGAAGCGCTTACCCCAAAAATCCCACAGACCCCATAGACTGTAATGGGGTTTGATGGGATTCCGCCTGAAAAATCCTGCTTGCAGGTGTGAAATGAAATCGAGGTTGTGATCGTCTAGAAAGAAAACCTGAGAAAGAAGCCGAAAAAAATAATCGTCCCCTCATATAGGAAAGAACCTGTAACCTTATAATATTACTAAAGAACTGACTGAGCTCCAGGCTGAGGATGCAACGCGGGGAAAGTGGCGAGATAAGGACTGAGCGGAAGGGAGAAGAATAAGGAGGGGTAATAAGGAAGGGTAATAAGGAAGGGTAATAAGGAAGGGTAATAAGGAGGGGTAATAAGGAAGGGTAATAAGAGCTTCCTATACATTTCCCATTCTACTGAGAGTCGCTCTTGACTTTGGCTAAAAAAAAATGCAGCAAATCCGTCACAACAACTTTTTGTGCTAAAGCTTTAAAGTGAGTCTGTCAGCAAAACAGATGTAAACTAATGACAGTCCCTTGTAGGGCACAGTATGTATATAGCGCAGTATATCGGCACGGGTTACAATGATGGATTTCTTATTCACGCTGCTTTATTCTTATAATACTACTACTATGTACAAGAATATAACTACTATAATACTACTCCTATGTACAAGAATATAACTACTATAATACTACCTCCTATGTATAAGAATATAACTACTATAATACTGCTCCTATGTACAAGAATATAACTACTATAATACTGCTCCTATGTACAAGAATATAACTACTATAATACTACTCCTATGTACAAGAATATAACTACTATAATACTACTCCTATGTACAAGAATATAACTACTATAATACTACTCCTATGTACAAGAATATAACTACTATAATACTACTCCTATGTACAAGAATATAACTACTATAATACTACTCCTATGTACAAGAATATAACTACTATAATACTACTCCTATGTACAAGAATATAACTACTATAATACTACTATGTACAAGAATATAACTACTATAATACTGCTCCTATGTACAAGAATATAACTACTATAATACTACTCCTATGTACAAGAATATAACTACTACAATACTACTCCTATGTACAAGAATATAACTACTATAATACTACTCCTCTGTACAAGAATATAACTACTATAATACTGCTCCTATGTACAAGAATATAACTACTATAATACTGCTCCTATGTACAAGAATATAACTACTACAATACTACTCCTATGTACAAGAATATAACTACTATAATACTACTCCTATGTACAAGAATATAACTACTATAATACTACTCCTATGTACAAGAATATAACTATTATAATACTACTCCTATGTACAAGACTATAACTACTATAATACTGCTCCTATGTACAAGAATATAACTATTATAATACTACTCCTATGTACAAGAATAATACATATTTGATCGAATATCAGGCCGTTCGAGGTATTCGATTCCAATCAAACACCACGAGGCATACGCCTCCCACATTCCCTGGCGCGTTTTTTGCGCCAATAACTGTGCAGGGGAGGTGGGACAGGAACTACGAAAATGGAGGCATCGAAAAAAATCGGAAAAAGTAATTGGCGGCCGAAATCAGGTGACCTCCAATTTATACGAATGGTGGATTTAATATCCGGGTCATATGAGACTGTGAGACAGGGACAGATGTACAGGAGGGGTAGCTAGGGGTTACCTTTATTTAGGGGGGAATGTCACTCACCAGCTCTTTGGGGTCTATCTGGTCGGGATCCCTGGTAGCTTGCGATATGCGGGAGCTTTTTCCCATAGGAATGCATAGACCAGCGTTGATTGGCCAGTGTACAGCATTCGGCCAATCAACGCTAGTTCTGCCGGAGGAGGCGGAGTCTAAGATCCGTCCACAGCAGTTTCCATTGTGGTCCGATCTCATATGTAGCAGTGCTGACACAGCTCTACTACACGGAGAAGCGGCAGAGCTCAGCACACACAGAGATGCAGCAGGGTTCAACTCGGGTGTATATATAGTGTGTACAGGAGGATACAGGCGTATATGTAGTGTGTACAGGAGGATACAGGTGTGTATATATAGTGTGTACCGGTGTATATATAGTGTGTATAGGTGGATACAGGTGTATATAATGTGTACATGTATATAATTTGTAATATATATATATATATATATATATATATATATATATATATGTGCACAGGTGTATATATAGTTTGTACAAGTGGATACAGGTGTTTATAGGTGGATACAGGTGTATATATAGTGTATACAGGTGTATATATAGTGTGTATCGGTGTATACAGGTGTATATATAGTGTGTACAGGTGTATATATAGTGTGTACCAGTGGATACAGGTGTATATATAGTGTGTATAGGTGGATCCAGGTGTATATATAGTGTGTATAGGTGGATACAGGTGTATATATAGTGTGTACAGGTGTATATATAGTGTGTACCAGTGGATACAGGTGTATATATAGTGTGTATAGGTGGATCCAGGTGTATATATAGTGTGTATAGGTGGATACAGGTGTATATATAGTGTGTACAGGTGTATATATAGTGTGTACCAGTGGATACAGGTGTATATATAGTGTGTATAGGTGGATCCAGGTGTATATATAGTGTGTATAGGTGGATACAGGTGTATATATAGTGTGTACCGGTGTATATATAGTGTGTATAGGTGGATACAGGTGTGTATATATAGTGTGTATAGGTGGATCCAGGTGTATATATAGTGTTTATAGGTGGATCCAGGTGTATATATAGTGTGTACCGGTGTATATATAGTGTGTATAGGTGGATACAGGTGTGTATATATAGTGTGTATAGGTGGATCCAGGTGTATATATAGTGTGTACCAGTGGATACAGGTGTATATATAGTGTGTATAGGTGGATCCAGGTGTATATATAGTGTGTACCAGTGGATACAGGTGTATATATAGTGTGTACAGGTGTATATATAGTGTGTATAGGTGGATCCAGGTGTATATACAGTGTGTCCAGGTGTGTGTGTGTATATAGGGGGTAGTAGTTCCCCGATGCCCCTCACTCACCTGCTGCTCTGTGTCCGGTGTCCCCGGGATCTGCCCTCTTCGTCACCTGGGCCACGTGTTACCTCCCGCCCCCCCCCCCTGCTGCCCCGCCCCCTCCCTCTGCAGACTTGTCACCTGTTCACACACTGCGCTGTGCGGTACAGTGGTGAGCTCCGGAGTTCCACCCCCTGTAGGGTAACAAGGCTGTCACCCGCTGTCTGCAGCTTCCCTTCCCCCACTTATCAGTATGGCAGGTAACAGATCAGCAGATCGCAGTGTCACCTGGAGCCTTGGGGCAGGTTCACACAGGACAGGTTCTTCCATACGTGTGACTGGGGCGGTTACTCCAGCAAGTGCAAGAGACGGACTGGAAATCTGCTGCGTGTGAACGAGAGGTTGTAGGGCAGATATAGAGGAGGGGGTTACACGGGGCAGATGTAGAGGAGGGGGTTACACGGGGCAGATGTAGAGGAGGGGGTTACACGGGGCAGATGTAGAGGAGGGGGTTACACGGGGCAGATGTAGAGGAGGGGGTTACACGGGGCAGATGTAGAGGAGGGGGTTACACGGGGCAGATGTAGAGGAGGGGGGGGTTACACGGGGCAGATATAGAGGGGGGGGTTACACGGGGCAGATGTAGAGGAGGGGGTTACACGGGGCAGATGTAGAGGAGGGGGTTACACGGGGCAGATGTAGAGGAGGGGGTTACACGGGGCAGATGTAGAGGAGGGGGTTACACGGGGCAGATGTAGAGGAGGGGGGTTACACGGGGCAGATGTAGAGGAGGGGGGGGTTACACGGGGCAGATATAGAGGGGGGGGGTTACACGGGGCAGATGTAGAGGAGGGGGTTACACGGGGCAGATGTAGAGGAGGGGGTTACACGGGGCAGATGTAGAGGAGGGGGTTACACGGGGCAGATGTAGAGGAGGGGGTTACACGGGGCAGATGTAGAGGAGGGGGTTACACGGGGCAGATGTAGAGGAGGGGGGTTACACGGGGCAGATGTAGAGGAGGGGGTTACACGGGGCAGATGTAGAGGAGGGGGTTACACGGGGCAGATGTAGAGGAGGGGGTTACACGGGGCAGATATAGAGGGGGGGGGTTACACGGGGCAGATATAGAGGAGGGGGCTATATATATACTTTGAGGTTTCCGCCCCCACCTTCTTTCCTGTCTCCAGTCACCGGCGCGGCGGCCTAAGGAATTTTCCGTATTTAGGGGCAGAATGACCTTTCACCTCAAATCATGTGATCCACAGAGGTCAGAGAGGTCACAGCACTCAGGGCGGCCGCTGACCTGACAGAATCCCCCAAACTGCATTGGCATCCCCGTCTAATCAGACGCTCTGCACCTCACTGACGGACTCTGCACTTACATCATCTTCAAGATCTCTGCTTGCTGACAGAGAATGGAAACATTTGTCATTACATCCCGGCCTGCGTCAGTCACATCGCTGAAGGTTTGCTACAATGTATCACTGTCGCCAGTCTGTATGAAGACAATAGGAAAGTAATAGAAACAAAAAATAAATTAGAAAGCCTTCCAGCTGTGCAATGTCAGCCAAAAGTGGAGCGGCAGGGTCTGCAGGAGATGATGGGGCGAGCGACAGGGTCTGCAGGAGATGATGGGGCGAGCGACAGGGTCTACAGAGGACGGGGCGAGCGACAGGGTCTACAGAGGACGGGGCGAGCGACAGGGTCTACAGGAGATGGGGCGAGCGGCAGGGTCTACAGAGGACGGGGCGAGCGGCAGGGTCTACAGAGGACGGGGCAAGTGGCAGGGTCTACAGAGGACAGAGAGCGGCAGGGTCTACAGAGGACAGAGAGCGGCAGGGTCTACAGAGGACGGGGCAAGTGGCAGGGTCTACAGAGGACAGAGAGCGGCAGGGTCTACAGAGGACAGAGAGCGGCAGGGTCTACAGAGGACGGGGCGAGCGGCAGGGTCTACAGAGGACGGGGCAAGTGGCAGGGTCTACAGAGGACAGAGAGCGGCAGGGTCTACAGGAGATGGGGCGAGCGGCAGAGTTTACAGATGATGGGGCGAGCGGCAGGGTCTGCAGGAGATGGGGCGAGCGGCAGGGTCTACAGAGGACGGGGCGAGCGGCAGGGTCTACAGGAGATGGGGCGAGCGGCAGGGTCTACAGAGGATGGGGCGAGCGGCAGGGTCTACAGAGGACGGGGCGAGCGGCAGGGTCTACAGGAGATGGGGCGAGCGGCAGGGTCTACAGAGGATGGGGCGAGCACTATAGTGGTGAGAGGATGAAGTGTGTAACACTGTTGTAAGAGAGTTGAAAATGGTTTCACTGCCCTAGTACAAAATATGGAGCGTCTTGGGCGCTGTTCACACTGTTAGTTCCTGTGTGAGATTGCTGTCGGTCTCAGGGCTATCACTAGGTATATACTGCCTTAGTGCGGATCACTACTGTATATCGCTATAGTCTGTGCACGGCTGTAATGATGTCATCAGCAGCGCAGACACAACCTTGGGTCAATAAATGTCTCATACAGGGCGTGGCTGCGTATACGGATCAGCAGGAGGTTGTATACAGGACACGGTCATTAGCCAGAAATTGGGGGTCAGTAGCGCTGACTATTAGGGTGACCCCCTGGCCTGGGTAGGGCCCCAGAGCTTTAACACTCCTGCCTAAGCTGCGGTTATAGTATCTCCTGTCCGGATACTACACGTGCCAGCTGACGAGTGGATGGGGCCGCAACACAGAGACCGTCCTAGACAGAGCCGAGCGTCAGCAGAGTGTCACAGGGTCCAGCTGGCTTATTGTATTCCACCATCCCGGAGTATAGAAACGCTCAACACCGCAGGGCCGGGGCAGTAACGTCCTCAGAGGAGGGAGGGAGGGAGGGAGTTGTGAGGACTTTAAAGGATGGGGAGGGCAGTGAGGTCTTCTGAAGATGCTGCAAACACTGAGGCCCCAGACGGTGGAGCAAACAGCAAGGTCTTCGGAGGATGAAACAATCAACAGGGGATGAAGCAAGCAGCGAGGACTGCAGGGGACGAAGGAAGCAGCGAGGACTGCAGGGGACGAAGCAAGCAGCGAGGACTGCAGGGGACGAAGCAAGCAGCGAGGACTGCAGGGGACGAAGGAAGCAGCGAGGACTGCAGGGGACGAAGGAAGCAGCGAGGACTGCAGGGGACGAAGCAAGCAGCGAGGACTGCAGGGGACGAAGGAAGCAGCGAGGACTGCAGGGGACGAAGCAAGCAGCGAGGACTGCAGGGGACGAAGGAAGCAGCGAGGACTGCAGGGGACGAAGGAAGCAGCGAGGACTGCAGGGGACGAAGCAAGCAGCGAGGACTGCAGGGGACGAAGCAAGCAGCGAGGACTGCAGGGGACGAAGCAAGCAGCGAGGACTGCAGGGGACGAAGGAAGCAGCGAGGACTGCAGGGGACGAAGGAAGCAGCGAGGACTGCAGGGGACGAAGGAAGCAGCGAGGACTGCAGGGGACGAAGGAAGCAGCGAGGACTGCAGGGGACGAAGGAAGCAGCGAGGACTGCAGGGGACGAAGCAAGCAGCGAGGACTGCAGGGGACGAAGCAAGCAGCGAGGACTGCAGGGGACGAAGGAAGCAGCGAGGACTGCAGGGGACGACGGAAGCAGCGAGGACTGCAGGGGACGAAGCAAGCAGCGAGGACTGCAGGGGACGAAGGAAGCAGCGAGGACTGCAGGGGACGAAGGAAGCAGCGAGGACTGCAGGGGACGACGGAAGCAGCGAGGACTGCAGGGGACGAAGCAAGCAGCGAGGACTGCAGGGGATGACGGAAGCAGCAAGATCTTGGGAGGACTATGCACGATACATCAGGGTTTGTGAGAAGATGGAGCAGTCAGCAGGGTCCTTGTAGGGGAGCGAGCAGTGCGGTTATTGGGAGATGGAGCGAGCAGGATCTAACTTTGCGACTTCCATATAATGAGAGAATCCTGGTCCTACAGTCATTCAGCTGCAGCAAAAGACGCTTTATGGGCAGGTTGTGCGGGGGGGTGGGGGGAGGTGACGGGGGCGACACTGAAAATATCCGACAGGCCACAGGCAGTTGTATCTGAGAGCTGATGCAGCAGCGCCCCCTGTGGTCTACATAGAGCCCTTATATGCACCCCTGGTGGTCTCGGTGTATAAGGACAAGACACTACTACTGGATGGGAGTCAGTTCGGGATCTGTATCCTCGGAGAAGCTGTATACAGGAAACATTGAGAATATTCGTAACATTTCTTAATTTCTTAAGGCACATTTCAAGAATTTTTGATGGATTGCAAAAGTCTCCACCCCCCTGACCCCCAGCTAGAGCTCCGCGCCCTCCTGACCCCCCCCCCTGAGCCGGAGCTCCGCGCCCCCCTGACCCCCCCCCCCCCCAGCCGGAGCTCCGCGCGCCCCTGACCCCCCCAGCCGGAGCTCCGCATCCTCCTGACCCCCCAGTCGGAGCTCCGCGTCCCCCTGACCCCCCTGCCGGAGCTCCGCGCACCCCTGACCCCCCAGCCATAGCACCGTGCCCCCCTGACCCCCCAGCCGGAGCTCCGTGCCCCCTGACCCCCCAGTCGGAGCTCCGCGCCTCCCTGACCCCCCAGTCGGAGCTCCGCGTCCCCCTGACCCCCCTGCCGGAGCTCCGCGCCCCCCTGACCCCCAGCTAGAGCTCCGCGCGCCCCTGACCCCCCAGCCATAGCGCCGTGCCCCCCTGACCCCCCAGCCATAGCGCCGTGCCCCCCTGACCCCCCAGCCGGAGCTCCTCACGTGGCGATGATAATGCACACGGATACGTACACAATTGATTTTATTCATTAGAAATGATAATCTGCGGGTTTGGTCAGGAAATCTGCGACAACCTCGAAATAAAACCAACGACGGCAGAACCAAGAAAGCAAAGAGAGTAGGCAGCAGAAAAGAGTCCGTGTCACGGCGCCTCCAGCTGGTGACTGGCTGCAACTGCAAGGCGACACTAATAAAAGTCATGGAGAGAGAGAATCTTATTAGATAGCGGCGAAGCTCCGAGGAGACGTCCACCATAGACCACCACGTACCCGGCCGCTGCCCCTCCCCCAGGCCGCTTTGGGTTTAACCCTTAACCTGTAACTTTCTAAGTGACTTTCCAGTTCATTTCCCTCGACATTTTCTCTGCTGTGTGAATAGGAACCTGAGACACGATCCTGGCCTAATCCTCACAGCTGAGGGAGCGTTACAATGGCATCCAGTCTAGGACTGTACTCTTCCATCACCACTGTCTTGGTGCTAGAGGAGATTCGGAGAGGCGCAGACCAGGGCTGAGGGGTTTTGCCTTCGTTTTCAGGCTCTGTGTTCCTAAAGTTCGCTCCTTCCCCCGTTTTCTGCTCATCTCCTCGCTTACTGATCTTGGCTCTCCTGGTTAAAGGGATGATCCGGTTTCTATGATGGATGGCCTATCCTTAGACCCCCTGTACAGAGCCAGTGCAGGATACATATTGGGGTGGGGTGTAGGTAGTGCAGCACGGCCCCACTGAAGTCTATGGATAGGCCGCCCATCACAGACACCCGTCTCCTGCTGTCACCCCGCTCGCGGTCTCTCTCACTATAAGACGTTACAGTTTTTAGTCCCTGGTTATATCCACGAGGTCTCTATTCACTGACAGCAAGTAAAGGTCTTGGAAACTGGGTAGAAGTGAAATACAAAGTCCATTAGAAAGCTGCAGAACTTTTCATCATCTTCCTTTTACATAAAACAAGAAATCCCATTTGCAGTAAGAGAAGAGGCTGCCAGAGGTCTGTGACGCCGCTCATCTCGGGGGCAGACGTCCGAAAATCAGTCAACCCCTAAAAATGGAGAAACCTGCCACCCAAGGTGTAATGTCTATGGGCAGGTTACTAGTGCCAGGGTGTCAGAGACCAAACCTAATATCCATTGTACACGGGACACAGAGGTGACGGCAGGAGGCGCCACGTTACCCACGGTCCAGCATCAATGAAAGACAGAACTCGGGGGGGGGGGGGGGGAATATTACAATCCATTCAACTCAGAGGCAGAGACTGGAAGACTGATAAAGCAGGAGGGGTAATACTGAACGGGGTGGGGGCAAAATCATGAGGACGGGGCTTATAACAAGGTAACTAATACTGCAATATGTAAACACAAGCGATTATCAACCATTGGGGGGGGAGGGGCAGAGTCGTATTCTCTACACTCATCTCCTAGGTCGGACTCTCGCCCCATCCAAACCTCTAACATCCCATAATTCCTGCTTGTGCTATCCTGTCATGCTACAGATCTATAGGAAAGCTGGGTGACAACAATCAGGACCCCTCCTATGGCTCTCACAGGCAGTCACCCAGCTTTTCTAGAGCTCTGAATGGATAATACGTACAACGATGTGGAAAGGTATGGGGCTTGGGGATGTGCCGATCAGGACTCTAGGAAAGCTGGTCTGATGGGGCTATTAACCCTCTGATGGGGGGGGGGGCTCTTTAAGAGCAGTTTAGTGTGAGCTGACAAGTGGGCAGGCGGGGGCAGGGCTACCCGGACCCTCGGCGTCTGCCCATTTCTTCTATCAAGCCGCACATTAAAGCTTTAGCCGTAACAAAGCTCCAAGGAACAAGTGTAATAAAAAGTACCGCAAAAATCATCCGAAAAATCTACATAAAGTGCAGGGAGGCGAATACAGGGGTCACTATCTGCACGCAGGACCACGGCGGCCATCAGCCTCTGCCTTATACAAAAATCACCTTAAAAACCGCAGAGGATCCCACAAAATATATAAAATCAGAGACAGAGGACAAGAAGTTAGTGGCAAGCCCCCGATACACGGAGACCACCCTCATAAAAAGCTGTATGGAAAAGAAGAATCCTGGTACAAAGAGAACTCTGCAGCTTTACTCCGTACTATAAGGAGAACTCTGCAGCTTTACTCCGTACTATAAAGAGAACTCTGCAGCTTTACTCCCTACTATAAGGAGAACTCTGCAGCTTTACTCCCTGCTATAAGGAGAACTCTGCAGCTTTACTCCCTGCTATAAGGAGAACTCTGCAGCTTTACTCCCTGCTATAAGGAGAACTCTGCAGCTTTACTCCCTGCTATAAGGAGAACTCTGCAGCTTTACTCCCTACTATAAGGAGAACTCTGCAGCTTTACTCCCTACTATAAGGAGAACTCTGCAGCTTTACTCCCTACTATAAGGAGAACTCTGCAGCTTTACTCCCTACTATAAGGAGAACTCTGCAGCTTTACTCCGTACTATAAAGAGAACTCTGCAGCTTTACTCCCTACTATAAGGAGAACTCTGCAGCTTTACTCCCTGCTATAAGGAGAACTCTGCAGCTTTACTCCCTACTATAAGGAGAACTCTGCAGCTTTACTCCCTACTATAAGGAGAACTCTGCAGCTTTACTCCCTACTATAAGGAGAACTCTGCAGCTTTACTCCCTGCTATAAGGAGAACTCTGCAGCTTTATGCCCTACTATAAAGAGAACGCTGCAGCTTTACTCCCTACTATAAGGAGAACTCTGCAGCTTTATGCCCTACTATAAAGAGAACGCTGCAGCTTTACTCCCTACTATAAGGAGAACTCTGCAGCTTTACTCCCTGCTATAAGGAGAACTCTGCAGCTTTACTCCCTGCTATAAGGAGAACTCTGCAGCTTTACTCCGTACTGTAAGGAGAACTCTGCAGCTTTACTCCCTGCTATAAAGAGAACTCTGCAGCTTTACTCCCTACTATAAAGAGAACTCTGCAGCTTTACTCTCTACTATAAGGAGAACTCTGCAGCTTTACTCCGTACTGTAAGGAGAACTCTGCAGCTTTACTCCCTGCTATAAGGAGAACTCTGCAGCTTTACTCCCTGCTATAAGGAGAAATCTGAAGCTTTACTCCCTGCTGTAAGGAGAACTCTGCAGCTTTATGCCCTACTATAAAGAGAACGCTGCAGCTTTACTCCCTGCTATAAGGAGAACTCTGCAGCTTTACTCCCTGCTATAAGGAGAACTCTGCAGCTTTACTCCCTGCTATAAGGGGAACTCTGCAGCTTTACTCCCTGCTATAAGGAGAACTCTGCAGCTTTACTCCCTGCTATAAGGAGAACTCTGCAGCTTTACTCCCTGTTGTAAGGAGAACTTTGCAGTTTTCTAAGGGTATGTTCACACAAACGTTTTTCATTGTGTTCTCAATGCAGAAAACCTGTCTAGAAACAGCCATGTCAGAATGACTGATTTCACTTCTTAATTTGCCCCTCCTGCTCCTCGGCCCCATGGATTGGGGACCCAATCAGGAGCTGTGAAGGAAACCGAGGTTCAGTTTTGGATTTCTCCTGCAGGCTTCGCATCAATAATACACATCAGAATTTCCAGTATGTACTTTCTGCTGTGTGAACACAACCTAATAGTATGGCCCAGGTTTATCAGATGTGACATCACAGTGACCTACGTATGACATAAGCACATTACTAGCAGGCCTGACCATAATACGGGTGGTACCATGTGCCCATGTTCTGGCTGCCCCGTAAGCCGTGCCCAGTTTTTACGCTACATAAATGAGATGCATGGCACTAAGGGTTAATAAATAGGTTTCACCGGTGACAACAATTGTGAATACTCTGATAAACCTGGGCCCGGCTCTTTCCATTCCTCACCATTTCAACATCTCTGTTTGCTGTCAGCAAATAGACACCATGCCCGTTCCCGCTCACACAGGCGACTTGCTACAGTGTATCAGTGTAGACACCGCAGCCCTACAGTTTGTTACAATGTTTAGCTGACAGACACACTGTAACAATCCCTCAGCTGTGTGATCACTTCTAGGTAAGTCTCCCTGACAGCAAGCAGAGATCCTGACAACTGGAATGAAACACACAGTCTATTACAGTGGCAGGACTCGTGCCGGCGCCTTGTCCCGGACTCCACTAGTTTGGATATGACTGGGCAGGTCAGACCCTCTACGGCAGGTCCCGCTGTCAGACAGGGGATTACCACGGAGCGCTCTAACAATCTGGACGCCATTTTTACATGTGGCAGCATTTAGCATCGCTTCCAGATGGGGAGAGAGAATAATTTATAGCTCACAATGTAAGTGCTCGCTTCAATAAGTGCTTTCGTTCATATCTAAGGAGCTGAAATGTCAGGACGGACGCAGACTACGTCCCTCTAACCTGCAGTACACAGACGCCCCAGGACGCCGCTGTACCCCGACACTGCAAGGACAGAGAATGGCGTCAGGACGGGATCACATCTGCAAACTGCAGGTCTATAAAGTGCTAAAGATAAAGAGCAGCTGCAGTCATAGGTGAAGCCTAGCGCAATGTCACCCTGCACGGCCTCCGGCCCATAGGTGGCGCTCCGATTCCATACAGTTTGCATGGTGTAAGCCGTCAGCCCATGTGACTATGACAACAATTACACACATTTCTATTATAATAGCGCCCCCTATGGACAGGACTGTCAGCAGTAACTAAAGTTGCTCTTTCATAGGATTCAGTAGTGGGATTCTGCGAGTTTCCAAAAGCTTTGCCCAACGTTGCGACCACCCCGAGAGCGACTAGTGGCTCTGACCCCATCATGGTAAAATCTTTTGGCCATTTACCATTGGCCTTGTTACCAGGGCTTGTCATTGCTGATGATTTTGGGACGGGGGCTATTAGTCCGGCCTCACGTCTCGTGTATGAGCGGCTTCTGCAGATCTGGTCTGTGCAGATAAAGCGCTCGCCTATATCACCCACCTGATTAAAAGCTGGAAACTACTTATTTTTTTGTCTTTTTTATGTTACTTAATCCTGCACTAACATTAAGACGCTGCAGCAGCAACAACAAAAAGCTAAACATGTATTAGAGGTGCCGCGGGGACAGGACTGATCTCTACAGAAACGTCTGGTACGTAACCTGCACTTAGAAAAGATTATCATCACCCATGTCATTGAAGGGTTAACCGGTTGTCACCGAGCAGACGCCTACATATATATATGTATACCCTGTCTGCGTGCACTGACGTCAGGAGCGAAGGCTTTGTGTGTGACACACAACACCATGACTCTATCTGGTGCAGGCCCCGATGGCCTAGGTGTCTGCAGAGCATTGCACTACATAGACACAACAGCAATGCCCTGCAGATAACGCCAAGGAGATGGACTGCAGTCCTGCAATAACCTGTGACATCCCAGAGCTCGTCCTCCAGGCCACTAATGCGCTCTTTAAAGTGCATCATATCTAATTTTCACCTTTTTTAGGTGGGGGGTAAAATCAGCATCTCTAGTGCCCCCTAAGGGTTAAACACAGCAGACTGAACACAGCATAGACCAAACCCTATCATTACTGCAGGGTCGGAGCAGAGGGCTGTACACACCTATAGGATATAGCTTCTCTCGCCCCAGAATCCTTAGACCACACGCTAGGAATCACTACGGGTACAGGGAAAGACAGAAGCCGGATGCAGCCCCTGCATCACATGACACAAGCAGAAGATGCCCCTGGAGACCCCCTGGAGAAAGCGGCTGATGTTGTAGGCTACACGCGGGTGGGCCGGGGGTGCAGGGGGCTGCTGTGACACAGTGACTTCCTGAAAGGCTTGTTATGTTTAGCAATATGCAACAATCCCCTCTGGTGACAAAAGGCTGAAAGACTGAATTAGCCAAAAGTCTGGCTGGTGGCGGGGTCGGGGGGAGAAGCCATCTGGGTCCTGCTCTCATTAACATTAACCAGGGAGAAGTCTGTAAAGTCGCTGCTGGTGGCCGGCGGCCGCAGGGTCACCTGTCCATTGGCAGAAGTGAACTGGGGGGTTATTCCAGCCCGACTGCCGTGGTACTGTGCTCTGAAGGGCGGCTCAAAAGCATTCAGCTGGTAGGTCTGATGGACAGGCGGAGAGTCAGTCTTCTTCTGTCCAGTCACTTGATCTATAAAATCCTGTGTGGAAGAGGAGGGAGCAGGGGACGCGTGGCTGCCATCATCTGCCGGAAAGCTGAAGGCGCTCTGCGAGTCGGTCACAATCAGGCCAAAGTGAGACTTGTCTGGGGACACTCTCAGCGGGGTGCTCAGACCGCTCCGGAAAGTGCTGATGGGTAGTGTGGCGTAGACGTGTTTGTCCAGCGGGGGGAAGCTTGTTGTGCTGG
>NC_134272.1:96826858-96854815 GCF_031893055.1 Leptodactylus fuscus
GGTGACTGGGGCGAAACACGTAAAGGTCACGTCTTTGCTGCAGGTCACTGGGGTGAAACACGTAAAGGTCACGTCTTTGCTGCAGGTGACTGGGGCGAAACACGTAAAGGTCACATCTTTGCTGCAGGTCACTGGGGTGAAACACGTAAAGGTCACGTCTTTGCTGCAGGTCACTGGGGCGAAACACGTAAAGGTCACGTCTTTGCTGCAGGTGACTGGGGCGAAACACGTAAAGGTCACGTCTTTGCTGCAGGTCACTGGGGTGAAACACGTAAAGGTCACGTCTTTGCTGCAGGTGACTGGGGCGAAACACGTAAAGGTCACATCTTTGCTGCAGGTCACTGGGGTGAAACACGTAAAGGTCACGTCTTTGCTGCAGGTCACTGGGTGAAACACGTAAAGGTCACGTCTTTGCTGCAGGTGACTGGGGCGAAACACGTAAAGGTCACATCTTTGCTGCAGGTCACTGGGGTGAAACACGTAAAGGTCACATCTTTGCTGCAGGTCACTGGGTGAAACACGTAAAGGTCACATCTTTGCTGCAGGTCACTGGGTGAAACACGTAAAGGTCACATCTTTGCTGCAGGTCACTGGGGTGAAACACGTAAAGGTCACATCTTTGCTGCAGGTCACTGGGTGAAACACGTAAAGGTCACATCTTTGCTGCAGGTCACTGGGTGAAACACGTAAAGGTCACATCTTTGCTGCAGGTCACTGGGTGAAACACGTAAAGGTCACATCTTTGCTGCAGGTCACTGGGTGAAACACGTAAAGGTCACATCTTTGCTGCAGGTCACTGGGTGAAACACGTAAAGGTCACATCTTTGCTGCAGGTCACTGGGTGAAACACGTAAAGGTCACATCTTTGCTGCAGGTCACTGTTGTGAAACACGTAAAGGTCACATCTTTGCTGCAGGTCACTGGGTGAAACACGTAAAGGTCACATCTTTGCTGCAGGTCACTGGGGTGAAACACGTAAAGGTCACATCTTTGCTGCAGGTCACTGGGTGAAACACGTAAAGGTCACATCTTTGCTGCAGGTCACTGGGTGAAACACGTAAAGGTCACATCTTTGCTGCAGGTCACTGGGTGAAACACGTAAAGGTCACATCTTTGCTGCAGGTCACTGGGTGAAACACGTAAAGGTCACATCTTTGCTGCAGGTCACTGGGTGAAACACGTAAAGGTCACATCTTTGCTGCAGGTCACTGGGTGAAACACGTAAAGGTCACATCTTTGCTGCAGGTCAGTAGTTTTGACCTATGAATTGCAAAGCATGAAAACTGCGGAAACCTACAGCAATAAGTGACCTGCTCAGGCACCGGGGCCTAAAACTGCTGCCTGTGGTGCTGGGGCGTCGCACATATCGGGGCAGCTTTATAAAGACTGACGTTACTAATGCCAGTCTTCAAAGCCTCGGAGAGTGGACAGTGGGTGGGCCTTATTTGTGACATTTAACCTACGCCATAGGACTACTATTCTGGAGAATCCCTGCAGAGTGCTGCACATATACCTGTACTTGTCACTGTTCAGACTAGCTGCGGCTCAGGGCTCTTACCTGTGTGGATGTAGACGTGTCTCTGCAGGTGATAGTTGGTTCTGAACGCCGCGTTGCAATGCTCGCACACGTGACATTTGGGGATCTTCAGACCCAGCGAGCCGTCTTCATTAATAGTGAGGATCTGAAAGATAGAGTCAGAGATTAGCGGCAGTGCTCGGCCACGTCACATCTCTCCTGCGCACACTCGCCTCTGCTATACCTTGGCTGGAGATCTCTGCTTCCGTTTTTTCTTCTTCTGGAGGTCGACCGGCTCCGTCAGCTGCTTGTTCTCTGTCAATTGCGATTCCATTTCATCTGTGAATTTCATCTCTTGTTTCACATGAACCTGTTGTGAGGAAGCCGCCAAATCTATCAGACGCTGAACTCTACTCCAACCATACTACAAACACCGCAAAACCATAGAGCAGAGGATAGTACACACCTCAGCTGCTGCAGAACCTCATCGTACACACCTCAGCTGCTGCAGAACCTCATCGTACACACCTCAGCTGCTGTAGAACCTCATAATACACCTCAGCTGCTGCAGAACCTCATCGTACACACCTCAGCTGCTGCAGAACCTCATCGTACACACCTCAGCTGCTGTAGAACCTCATAATACACCTCAGCTGCTGCAGAACCTCATCGTACACACCTCAGCTGCTGCAGAACCTCATAGTACACACCTCAGCTGCTGCAGAACCTCATCGTACACACCTCAAATGCTGCAGAACCTCATCGTACACATCTCAGCTGCTGCAGAACCTCATAGTACACACCTCAGCTGCTGCAGAACCTCATCATACACACCTCAGCTGCTGCAGAACCTCATCATACACACCTCAGCTGCTGCAGAACCTCATCATACACACCTCAGCTGCTGCAGAACCTCATCATACACACCTCAGCTGCTGCAGAACCTCATCATACACACCTCAGCTGCTGCAGAACCTCATCATACACACCTCAGCTGCTGTAGAACCTCATAATACACCTCAGCTGCTGCAGAACCTCATCATACACACCTCAGCTGCAGCAGAACATCATAATACACACCTCAGCTGCTGCAGAACCTCATCATACACACCTCAGCTGCAGCAGAACATCATAATACACACCTCAGCTGCTGCAGAACCTCATAATACACACCTCAGCTGCTGCAGAACCTCATAGTACACACCTCAGCTGCTGCAGAACATTATCATACACACCTCAGCTGCTGCAGAACCTCATCATACACACCTCAGCTGCTGCAGAACCTCATCGTACACACCTCAGCTGCTGCAGAACCTCATCATACACATCTCAGCTGCTGCAGAACCTCATAGTACACACCTCAGCTGCTGCAGAACCTCATACTACACACCTCAGCTGCTGCAGAACCTCATAGTACACACCTCAGCTGCTGCAGAACCTCATCATACACACCTCAGCTGCTGCAGAACCTCATCATACACACCTCAGCTGCTGCAGAACCTCATCATACACACCTCAGCTGCTGCAGAACCTCATACTACACACGTCAGCTGCTGCAGAACCTCATAGTACACACCTCAGCTGCTGCAGAACCTCATCATACACACCTCAGCTGCTGCAGAACCTCATCATACACACCTCAGCTGCTGCAGAACCTCATCATACACACCTCAGCTGCTGCAGAACCTCATCATACACACCTCAGCTGCTGCAGAACCTCATCATACACACCTCAGCTGCTGCAGAACCTCATAGTACACACCTCAGCTGCCGCAGAACCTCATCATACACATCTCAGCTGCTGCAGAACCTCATAGTACACACCTCAGCTGCTGCAGAACCTCATCATACACATCTCAGCTGCTGCAGAACCTCATAGTACACACCTCAGCTGCTGCAGAACCTCATAATAAACCTCAGCTGCTGCAGAACCTCATCATACACACCTCAGCTGCTGCAGAACCTCATAGTACACACCTCAGCTGCTGCAATACCTCATAGTACACACCTCAGCTGCTGCAGAACCTCATAGTACACACCTCAGCTACTGCAGAACCTCATCATACACCTCAGCTGCTGCAGAACCTCATAATACACCTCAGCTGCTGCAGAACCTCATAATACACCTCAGCTGCTGCAGAACTTTATGATATACCAATTTTCCCACATATAATACAATTCTTGTTTAGGTCATAAAACCCAATTTCCAGCTGAATATCCAATTCAGGGACTAATATAGACGGGGTATACATAGGGGTCCTATACTGGAGGTGTACATAGGGGTCCTATACGGGGGTGTACATAGGGGTCCTATACTGGAGGTGTACATAGGGGTCCTATACTGGGGGTGTACATAGGGGTCCTATACGGGGGTGTACATAGGGGTCCTATACTGGAGGTGTACATAGGGGTCCTATACTGGAGGTGTACATAGGGGTCCTATACTGGGGGTGTACATAGGGGTCCTATACTGGGGTGTACATAGGGGTCCTATACTGGGGGTGTACATAGTGGTCCTATACTGGGGGTGTACATAGGGGTCCTATACTGGGGGTGTACATAGGGGTCCTATACTGGGGGTGTACATAGGGGTCCTATACTGGGGTGTACATAGGGGTCCTATACTGGGGGTGTACATAGTGGTCCTATACTGGGGGTGTACATAGGGGTCCTATACTGGAGGTGTACATAAGGGTCCTATACTGGGGGTGTACATAGGGGTCCTATACTGGGGGTGTACATTGGGGTCCTATACTGGAGGTGTACATAGGGGTCCTATACTGGGGGTGTACATAGGGGTCCTATACTGGGGGTGTACATAGGGGTCCTATACTGGGGGTGTACATAGGGGTCCTATACTGGGGGTGTACATAGGGGTCCTATACTGGGGTGTACATAGGGGTCCTATACTGGAGGTGTACATAGGGGTCCTATACTGGGGGTGTACATAGGGGTCCTATACTGGGGGTGTACATAGGGGTCCTATACTGGGGTGTACATAGGGGTCCTATACTGGAGGTGTACATAGGGGTCCTATACTGGGGGTGTACATAGGGGTCCTATACTGGGGGTGTACATAGGGGTCCTATACTGGGGTGTACATAGGGGTCCTATACTGGGGG
Source organism: Leptodactylus fuscus (assembly GCF_031893055.1). Taxonomy (NCBI): domain Eukaryota; kingdom Metazoa; phylum Chordata; class Amphibia; order Anura; family Leptodactylidae; genus Leptodactylus; species Leptodactylus fuscus. The sequence goes on from NC_134272.1 coordinate 96,831,497, forward strand.
TGTACATAGTGGTCCTATACTGGGGGTGTACATAGGGGTCCTATACTGGAGGTGTACATAAGGGTCCTATACTGGGGGTGTACATAGGGGTCCTATACTGGGGGTGTACATAGGGGTCCTATACTGGGGGTGTACATTGGGGTCCTATACTGGAGGTGTACATAGGGGTCCTATACTGGGGGTGTACATAGGGGTCCTATACTGGGGGTGTACATAGGGGTCCTATACTGGGGGTGTACATAGGGGTCCTATACTGGGGGTGTACATAGGGGTCCTATACTGGGGGTGTACATAGGGGTCCTATACTGGGGGTGTACATAGGGGTCCTATACTGGGGGTGTACATAGGGGTCCTATACTGGGGGTGTACATAGGGGTCCTATACTGGGGGTGTACATAGGGGTTCTATACTGGGGGTGTACATAAGGGTCCTATACTGGGGGTGTACATAAGGGTCCTATACTGGGGGTGTACATAGGGGTCCTATACTGGGGGTGTACATAGGGGTCCTATACTGGGGGTGTACATAGGGGTCCTATACTGGGGGTGTACATAGGGGTCCTATACTGACCGCATACTGGAACCCCGATGGCAGGAGTCTTCCGTGGGCGTCCATCTCTTCCTCATCATTTTTCACCGTTTCCTCCTGTACCATCAGCTCATCTTGTGACATCATCTCCTCGCGTACAGATAAGACTGTGCCGTCCACGCCAAGGCTGGAGACGGTCCGTGGCAATGTGGTGGAGGAGGAGGGCCGCTCAACTCCCCCTATTCCTGGCAGACCCCTGGAAGGAGACTGCAGGACACTTGTGTGGCCACATTTAAGAAAACCATCAATGCTGCTACTTTCAATGTTCATCATTCACACAGAGACCTGAAAGAATATATGGAGAATGGATGAGCAGATGTGTATGTACCCCATACGATTATTACATGTGATGTATGGTCTATGGTCATGTGATGTACGGTGTATGGTCATGTGATGTACGGTCTATGGTCATGTGATGTATGGTCTATAGTCATGTGATGTATGGTCTATGGTCATGTGATGTACGGTCTATGGTCATGTGATGTATGGTCTATGGTCATGTGATGTACGGGCTATGGTCATGTGATGTACGGTCTATGGTCATGTGATGTACGGTCTATGGTCATGTGATGTACAAAGATGTCTGATTACTGGGCTATGACACAACGAACTGTGCACTTGTGTACATCACATGACCATAGACCATACATCACGTGACCATACATCACATGACCATAAACCATACATCACATGACCATAGACCATACATCACATGACCATAGACCATACATCACATGACCATAGACCATACATCACATGACCATACACCGTACATCACATGACCATACTTTACATGACCATGGTCAGAATTTCATCCACTAGAGGTAAGCAGACTGAATGATAGCAAGCCGAGATCTACAAACTGGGAGGAAACAGAGAATTGTACAACTACTTATTATACAAACAATCACATTGGTCTGAAAGTGGCCGGGCCCTTTAGTGTGAGGCCGGGCCCTTTAGTGTGAGGCCGGGCCCTTTAGTGTGAGGCCGGGCCCTTTAGTGTGAGGCCGGGCCCTTTAGTGTGAGGCCGGGCCCTTTAGTGTGAGGCCGGGCCCTTTAGTGTGAGGCCGGGCCCTTTAGTGTGAGGCCGGGCCCTTTAGTGTGAGGCCGGGCCCTTTCGTGTGAGGCCGGGCCCTTTCGTGTGAGGCAGGGCCCTTTCGTGTGAGGCCGGGCCCGTCAATGTGAGGCCGGGCCCGTCAATGTGAGGCCGGGCCCGTCAATGTGAGGCCGGGCCCCTTAATGTGAGGCCGGGCCCCTTAATGTGAGGCCGGGCCCGTTAATGTGAGGCAGGGCCCGTTACCTACAGGTAGTATGGTGGTTCAGTAGTTCGCTCTGCTGCCTGGGATCCTGGGTTTGATTTCAGTTTTGGAGTCTGTATGTTCTTCCCATGTGTGACCGCTCACAAGCCAAACATATAGTGATAGGTAAACTGGCTACCCAGAAACAACTGACCCTTGTGGGTGTTTGGGGGAGCAGCGCCTGTATGGAAGCCATGACACCCCTACGTCACAATGCGTATAAGAAGATAACCTGACCACAATAAGGACATCATGGCTGGTTATCAGGAGGACACTACATGTATGAGAATATAACCTGACCACAATAAGGACATCATGGCTCCTCTATTACATGGACACACTTCTCCCCCCTCCTCCGTTACATGGACACACTTCTCCCCCTCCTCTATTACATGGACACACTTCTCCCCCCCCTCCTCCGTTACATGGACACACTTCTCCCCCCTCCCCCGTTACATGGACACACTTCTCCCCCCTCCCCCGTTACATGGACACACTTCTCCCCCCTCCCCCGTTACATGGACACACTTCTCCCCCCTCCCCCGTTACATGGACACACTTCTCCCCCCTCCCCCGTTACATGGACACACTTCTCCCCCCTCCCCCGTTACATGGACACACTTCTCCCCCCTCCCCCGTTACATGGACACACTTCTCCCCCCTCCCCCGTTACATGGACACACTTCTCCCCCCTCCCCCGTTACATGGACACACTTCTCCCCCCTCCCCCGTTACATGGACACACTTCTCCCCCCTCCTCCGTTACATGGACACACTTCTCCCCCCTCCTCCGTTACATGGACACACTTCTCCCCCCCTCCTCCGTTACATGGACACACTTCTCCCCCCTCCCCCGTTACATGGACACACTTCTCCCCCCCCTCCTCCGTTACATGGACACACTTCTCCCCCCTCCCCCGTTACATGGACACACTTCTCCCCCCTCCCCCGTTACATGGACACACTTCTCCCCCCTCCTCCGTTACATGGACACACTTCTCCCCCCCTCCTCCGTTACATGGACACACTTCTCCCCCCTCCTCCGTTACATGGACACACTTCTCCCCCCTTCTCTATTATATAGTCACACACTTCTCCCCCCTCCTCCGTTACATGGACACACTTCTCCCCCCTCCTCCGTTACATGGACACACTTCTCCCCCCTCCTCCGTTACATGGACCACACTTCTCCCCCCTCCTCCGTTACATGGACACACTTCTCCCCCCTCCTCCGTTACATGGACACACTTCTCCCCCCTCCTCCGTTACATGGACACACTTCTCCCCCCTCCTCCGTTACATGGACACACTTCTCCCCCCCTCCTCCGTTACATGGACACACTTCTCCCCCCTCCCCCGTTACATGGACACACTTCTCCCCCCCTCCTCGTACATGGACACACTTCTCCCCCTCCCCGTTACATGGACACACTTCTCCCCCCTCCCCCGTTACATGGACACACTTCTCCCCCTCCTCCGTTACATGGACACACTTCTCCCCCCTCCTCCGTTACATGGACACACTTCTCCCCCCTCCTCCGTTACATGGACACACTTCTCCCCCCTCCCCCGTTACATGGACACACTTCTCCCCCCTCCCCCGTTACATGGACACACTTCTCCCCCCTCCCCCGTTACATGGACACACTTCTCCCCCCTCCCCCGTTACATGGACACACTTCTCCCCCCCCTCCTCCGTTACATGGACACACTTCTCCCCCTCCTCCGTTACATGGACACACTTCTCCCCCCCTCCTCCGTTACATGGACACACTCCCCCCCTCTCCCCCCCCTCCCCCGTTACATGGACACACTTCTCCCCCCTCCCCCGTTACATGGACACACTTCTCCCCCCTCCTCCGTTACATGGACACACTTCTCCCCCCTCCTCCGTTACATGGACACACTTCTCCCCCTCCTCCGTTACATGGACACACTTCTCCCCCCTCCTCCGTTACATGGACACACTTCTCCCCCCTCCTCCGTTACATGGACACACTTCTCCCCCCTTCTCTATTATATAGTCACACACTTCTCCCCCCTCCTCCGTTACATGGACACACTTCTCCCCCCTCCTCCGTTACATGGACACACTTCTCCCCCCTCCTCCGTTACATGGACACACTTCTCCCCCCTCCTCCGTTACATGGACACACTTCTCCCCCCTCCTCCGTTACATGGACACACTTCTCCCCCCTCCTCCGTTACATGGACACACTTCTCCCCCCTCCTCCGTTACATGGACACACTTCTCCCCCCTCCTCCGTTACATGGACACACTTCTCCCCCCTCCTCCGTTACATGAACACACTTCTCCCCCCTCCTCCGTTACATGGACACACTTCTCCCCCCCTCCTCCGTTACATGGACACACTTCTCCCCCCCTCCCCTGTTACATGGACACACTTCTCCCCCCCTCCTCCGTTACATGGACACACTTCTCCCCCCTTCTCTATTATATAGTCCACACACTTCTCCCCCCTCCTCCGTTACATGGACACACTTCTCCCCCCCTCCTCCGTTACATGGACACACTTCTCCCCCCTCCTCCGTTACATGGACACACTTCTCCCCCCTCCCCCGTTACATGGACACACTTCTCCCCCCCTCCTCCGTTACATGGACACACTTCTCTCCCCCTCCTCCGTTACATGGACACACTTCTCCCCCCTTCTCTATTATATAGTCACACACTTCTCCCCCCTCCTCCGTTACATGGACACACTTCTCCCCCCTCCTCCGTTACATGGACACACTTCTCCCCCCTCCTCCGTTACATGGACACACTTCTCCCCCCTCCTCCGTTACATGGACACACTTCTCCCCCCTCCTCCGTTACATGGACACACTTCTCCCCCTCCTCCGTTACATGGACACACTTCTCCCCCCTCCTCCGTTACATGGACACACTTCTCCCCCCTCCTCCGTTACATGGACACACTTCTCCCCCCCTCCTCCGTTACATGGACACACTTCTCCCCCCTCCTCCGTTACATGGACACACTTCTCCCCCCTCCTCCGTTACATGGACACACTTCTCCCCCCTCCCCCGTTACATGGACACACTTCTCCCCCCTCCCCCGTTACATGGACACACTTCTCCCCCCTCCCCCGTTACATGGACACACTTCTCCCCCCTCCCCCGTTACATGGACACACTTCTCCCCCCTCCCCCGTTACATGGACACACTTCTCCCCCCTCCCCCGTTACATGGACACACTTCTCCCCCCTCCCCCGTTACATGGACACACTTCTCCCCCCTCCTCCGTTACATGGACACACTTCTCCCCCCTCCTCCGTTACATGGACACACTTCTCCCCCCTCCTCCGTTACATGGACACACTTCTCCCCCCTCCTCCGTTACATGGACACACTTCTCCCCCTCCTCCGTTACATGGACACACTTCTCCCCCCCTCCCCCGTTACATGGACACACTTCTCCCCCCTCCCCCGTTACATGGACACACTTCTCCCCCTCCTCCGTTACATGGACACACTTCTCCCCCCTCCCCCGTTACATGGACACACTTCTCCCCCCTCCCCCGTTACATGGACACACTTCTCCCCCCCCCTCCTCCGTTACATGGACACACTTCTCCCCCCTCCTCCGTTACATGGACACACTTCTCCCCCTCCCCCGTTACATGGACACACTTCTCCCCCCCCCTCCTCCGTTACATGGACACACTTCTCCCCCCTCCCCCGTTACATGGACACACTTCTCCCCCCTCCCCCGTTACATGGACACACTTCTCCCCCCTCCCCCGTTACATGGACACACTTCTCCCCCCTCCCCCGTTACATGGACACACTTCTCCCCCCCCCCGTTACATGGACACACTTCTCCCCCCCCCTCCTCCGTTACATGGACACACTTCTCCCCCCTCCCCCGTTACATGGACACACTTCTCCCCCCTCCCCCGTTACATGGACACACTTCTCCCCCCTCCCCCGTTACATGGACACACTTCTCCCCCCTCCCCCGTTACATGGACACACTTCTCCCCCCCCTCCTCCGTTACATGGACACACTTCTCCCCCCTCCTCCGTTACATGGACACACTTCTCCCCTCCCCCAGTCCCGGTTCTCCCGGTTCCGGCCTGTTCTCTCCTCTCATGGCCGGAGTTTTCTGACTTTCTTTCCCCGGCTCAGGCCTCTCGCCTGCCGTCACGTCTCTTTATGGCTCGGCTCCGGCACTCACCCCGCATCCCCCTGAGTCCCGGGCTCCGGGCCGGTCCAACCGGTGTCAGTGGCGGCTTCTTCCTCCTCCCCCACCGGAACCGGAACCGGAGACTGGGCGGCCCCGCGCAAGGCATGCCGGGAGAAGGAAGGGCGGGGGCGGCCTGATGTGTACGACGCTGAATTACCGTATGAAATATACGACACAGCGCCGGCACAGCCACGGAACCGAGCACACAAGCGGCGGCAAGAATCTCCTCACAGGAGACGCGCTCTCCAGCAGCCAATCACACAGCAGCTTTCATTTTTTTCCCCAAAAATGAGGCGCTGTAAGCAGTGACGTGATTGGCTGATGTGGGTGACGCCCCTGCTTTGCCATAGGCGGAGCCTGTATATGGTGCCCAGTAGTCGGAGCCGCTGTAGTCGGGCTATTACGTCACTGTATGTGGATCCTGTCAGCCATGGTGGCCATCACATAGTCATCAGCCCTATTGTATAAATGGAGGTGAAAAGGCAAAATCTGCTCCATGTTGGTCCCTGTGCGGCCGCGTCTGTGACAGACGTTTACTTTCCTGAGGCCGTGTCATGATTGGCCACCAGATGACACCGCAGGGATGACAATGGCGTCCTGGTCACTGGAAGTCAACACGAGCATAGAGCCGCCTCACAGCACAATGCCCAACTGGTGCCCGCCCTCCATTATAAGACCCCCTCAGTGACCCCCTACATAGTATAATACCCCCTCAGTGACCCCGATGTAGTATAATACCCCCTCAGTGACCCCTACATAGTATAATACCCCCTCAGTGACCCCGATGTAGTATAATAGCCCTCAGTGACCCCGATGTAGTATAATACCCCCTCAGTGACCCCTACATAGTATAATACCCCCTCAGTGACCCCGATGTAGTATAATACCCCCTCAGTGACCCCTACATAGTATAATACCCCCTCAGTGACCCCAATGTAGTATAATACCCCCTCAGTAACCCCTACATAGTATAATACCCCCTCAGTGACCCCAATGTAGTATAATACCCCCTCAGTGACCCCAATGTAGTATAATACCCCCTCAGTGACCCCAATGTAGTATAATACCCCCTCAGTGACCCCTACATAGTATAATACCCCCTCAGTGACCCCAATGTAGTATAATACCCCCTCAGTGACCCCAATGTAGTATAATACCCCCTCAGTGACCCCTACATAGTATAATACCCCCTCAGTGACCCCAATGTAGTATAATACCCCCTCAGTGACCCCAATGTAGTATAATACCCCCTCAGTGACCCCTACATAGTATAATACCCCCTCAGTAACCCCTATGTAGTATAATACCCTCTCAGTGACCCTTACATAGTATAATACCCCCTCAGTGACCCCGATGTAGTATAATACCCCCTCAGTGACCCCGATGTAGTATAATACCCCCTCAGTGACCCCTACATAGTATAATACCCCCTCAGTGACCCCAATGTAGTATAATACCCCCTCAGTGACCCCTACATAGTATAATACCCCCTCAGTGACCCCAATGTAGTATAATACCCCCTCAGTGACCCTTACATAGTATAATACCCCCTCAGTGACCCCTACATAGTATAATACCCCCTCAGTGACCCCCAATGTAGTATAATACCCCCCTCAGTGACCCTTACATAGTATAATACCCCCTCAGTGACCCCGATGTAGTATAATACCCCCTCAGTGACCCCTACATAGTATAATACCCCCCTCAGTAACCCCTATGTAGTATAATACCCCCTCAGTCCCTACATAGTATAATACCCCCCTCAGTGACCCCCTACATAGTATAATACCCCCTCCGTGACCCCCTACATAGTATAATACCCCCTTAGTGACCCCTGTGTAGTATAATACCCCCTCAGTGACCCCTATGTAGTATAATACCCCCTCAGTGACCCCTACGTAGTATAATACCCCCTCAGCGACCCTTACATAGTATAATACCCCCTCAGTGACCCCTACGTAGTATAATATCCCCTCAGTGACCCCCTACGTAGTATAACACCCCCTCAGTGACCCCTACGTAGTATAATGCCCCCTCAGTGACCCCTACGTAGTATAATAGCCCCTCAGTGACCCCCTACGTAGTATAATACCCCCTTAGTGACCCCTACGTAGTATAATAGCCCCTCAGTGACCCCCTACGTAGTATAATACCCCCTCAGTGACCCCTACCTAGTATAATAGCCCCTCAGTGACCCCCTACGTAGTATAATACCCCCTCAGTGACCCCCTACGTAGTATAATACCCCCTCAGTGACCCCTACGTAGTATAATAGCCCCTCAGTGACCCCCTACGTAGTATAATGTCCCCTCAGTGACCCCTACGTAGTATAATACCCCCTCAGTGACCCCTACGTGGTATAATACCCCCTCAGTGACCCCTACGTAGTATAATACCCCCTCAGTGACCCCCTACGTAGTATAATAGCCCCTCAGTGACCCCCTACGTAGTATAATACCCCCTCAGTGACCCCTACGTAGTATAATACCCCCTCAGTGATCTTACGCTGCCCTGCGGTCTATGGGTGGCAGATACATAGTGATCATAGGCTGTGCTGCTGTCTATGAGATTTTCTCTGCCCACAAACCTTCATTGTAGACACAATCAGCCCAAAAATACGGGAAAACTGAATGAAAACTTTGCAGATTCCTTCAATATAATTCGTCTTACATCAGATAATAACGATGGCCCCTCCCCCCCTCGCTGCTGGAAGTGTCAGGGGGATTCGCTATTGATTTTACATCATTTATTCCTATGAAAGTAAATATGCAAAATAATCTTCGTTAATTCATTAGGAGACATTTGATTTTGACGCTGGAGTAAGAGTCAGTAACGCTTTTCCCCATTTCCACCCAAAATTGGTCCTCACTTTGTCTCCAGGGTCCCGTTTATCAGGAGGGGGTGTGGCCTGACAGATTTACTATAGTCTACCCCAGCTTGGGGCGGTTCCTCAGGGGTTGTCACAATAACATCCACACCCTAACTCTGCAGCCATTCATGTCATGTGACCTTTACTAAAGTCACATGACAGGAAATCCATCTTTGAGGGTGTTACAAAGATACAATGCCCACCGGGGCGCGGGCACATTTACTATTCAGAACGCAGTAGAATCTGGTAACGGCCCACGCTCAACATTTCTTTTGGATATTTTTTTTGCCCCTTCCTCTAGGAAAAGGCGTGGCTTAGCCGGGATGGAGGCGTGGCTTAGCCAGAAAGGAGGCGTGGTTTGCAGACTTCCTTCTCCCTGGTAGACGACCAGACAAGCTTTATGACACATCCAGTTCTGAAGGATATAACTTTATTTTTAATACGTTAAAAGCAATATGGGGGGGGGGGATTTGTTTTGTTCCCACTTTTTTAATAACAGAAAGGGCTACTAATATATTGACAGTTGTCGCTGTGTCTGGCGAGGGTCAGGGCGGGGGCTGGTAATGGGGCGCGGTTCGGACTTCACGCCACTTTTTGTGCTGACAATCTCCTAATACTGCAGGGCCTGATCTTGGTTCTTGCAGTTTTCCTGGGAAGACACATCATGGCAGCATCGATAGCTGTATCCAAGGCCTTCATTGAGCACAGTATATAGCACCATCGAGAAGACCTTCCCCCCGCTCCTGCACAGTATATATTGGTCACCATCACTATTAGAGATTGTTCTTGGATCTCCTCCGAACGTGACTGGATCCCAAATGATCTTTCCTACAACTTTGGCTTCCTCCATTGAGAATCCATAGAATTTATAGGACGTTGGATCTTCCGCTGTCGCCAGAGTCTATCGGACGTCGGTCCTGAAGGAAGGCGGCTGTGGTGAGGAATCATCCTACTACGGAGCTGGCACAGGTACGACCGGTGAAGACGTCTCAGACCTCATTCAGGCAGTTCTTTCATGGTCAATGGTCTATTCTAGATGAAACTCTAACCCCAGATCCCTCTGAGCGTGTAAGACACAAGCACCAGGCGCCCGGCCGCTGTCACGTCCACGTTTCATTAAAGACCACACAATAAATGAACCTTCGGAGATGTTGTAGAGCAGATGAAGTTATAATTTATTGAGGATTTGGCACCAGGAATGTAAGAAAATTCTCATCAATAAGAGGAAAAGTGACCAAGAAGAAGAAGAAGAATGGGCGAGTCAGAGTGACATGCAGGAGACAAGTACCAGGCCCGACAGAGCCCTGCGGCGAGGGAAGGGGCTGCTCCTGGTTCTCACCATTTCCAATATCCCTAGATAACCCATCCTGACCTAGAGCTGCTTGCGCAGCTGAGGGGTTGTTACAATTACATCCAGTTTATAAGCACATTCTCAGGCAATGAGTTGGAATTGTTTGTCTAGACTGGATACGACTGTACCAATCCCTCAGCTGTATCAGCAGATTAGGACAGAACCTTTTTAGCCTCTTGATGTGGCCTAAGAGCTTGGAAATGTTGAGAGATTGAAACTCATATTCAACTTGGATGGAAATTTTACTATCGGAAGACGGCAGCAGGGCTCAATATACACAGTTATACCTCTGAGCTCCTGCGAGTGAAGGACAACGCCATGTCTGAATCCTCAGGGATCAGGGGATCCCAGGCCGGTCCTTCAGGCAAGATCTAGTGACATCACTGGGGCAAAAGGCACAAAGTGACCACTGACTCCGGCATTACTGAGATGACCAAGTGTACCTGGGAAGTGGGGTCTTGTATACACTGGCCAAAGACGGTCCCAAACCTATGGCAATAGCAGCGTCACATTATCCCTTTCATTGCACGGGCTCCAGGGGACAGGGCTTTCCTTCAGGCCTAATTTAGAGGATATAGAGAAGTCCGTAGCAGATCTGTTGGCACCAAGGCCTGAGACGTCACATAGCAAACAATCAGAAAGAGTCTTGGCATGAGAGCGGAGCCGTCCTCCACACGTCACCGCCATGATGGCTCCTGGTCATCTGTTTCTGAAACTCTCTACAGGTTCCATGATCGAGGCAGAGGACACCCAAATTCCCAGGAGATTAGGCTCCAGCTTTAGCTCAGGAACTTGAGAACCCAAAACGTTGGACTCCAGGAGTCACATCTTGCTGAAACATTCCTTAGCGTTAGTCCAGACCTGGATGCCCTGCAGACAATGGAGGTGAAGCAGATCAATGGTTATCACATGTGTCATACAGACAAGAGCCCCTTGTTCTGGGAGCAGGTACCCCTAAACCGGGGGACTCTGCATAAACTATTCTGGTGTAGCTGAGGACAGAGCAATCACTTCGAGTGTGGTTACATTGCCATCATGTTATTAGCAGTTACATATGGCGGCATAATATCCTATCCATTTGTAATCTCCTTCCCACAGACCTTCCTATGGCGAATGACTGTATGGCGTGCGATCTGATGTCATACTGCTGTGGGCGGAGCCAAAACTGTTAATTAATAGGGGGTGCAAATACTTTCAGACTCCAGCTTCCTTAGTCAGATTACACTGTATACAGCGGACAGGAGTCGCCCACCTTCTTGCACATGCTGATCTGCATGACAGCGTAGTTGATCAGCGCCTCCTCAGGTCCCGATTCTTCTGATCCTTAAACCGTTCGATCTCCAGCCAGGCGTTCTGCACAAAGTCTCTAAAAAACCAAATCACCAACATCATCTACAGCTTTTCTATTATGTGCACTTCTCCTTTAAGAACATGAAGCATTAGATCCAGACTCCTCCACTACGCACCTGCTTCTCCTCGTTCTGCACCTTGAGCTGCTCCTGGCCCTCCTCGATCTGTTCCTCCAGCAGCTTGATTTTGGCCTCTCTCTGCTCCGGAGTCTCCTGACCCAAACAGTTTGCTGGTCATTCCCTTCAGTGAAAAAGTTCTCACAGTCTGAGGAGCAAAACAGAGAAAGGTCAGTATGAACAGCCGGAGTGCGAGGTCCGCGACGTACAGGCCACAACCCTTAGACTCATCTACAGTTACATCCAATAGACTCCCTGACATTTCTTTAATTGCTTGCAGACTGCCCATTGCCTTCAAATGTCCAGACAGTCGGCCGTTAACCCTGCCATGGGATGCGTGCGGCGATGGGAGCCAGCAGCAACGGGACGCGTGCGGCGATGGGAGCCAGCAGCAACGGGACGCGTGCGGCGATGGGAGCCAGCAGCAACGGGACGCGTGCGGCGATGGGAGCCAGCAGCAACGGGACGCGTGCGGCGATGGGAGCCAGCAGCAACGGGACGCGTGCGGCGATGGGAGCCAGCAGCAACGGGACGCGTACGGTGATGGGAGCCAGCAGCAATGTGATTAACCGTCTCCGGTTAAAGAAGGTTAGAATGGAGCAGTAGCTACACATGCACCCCACTCTTTCTGGGAGTCCCAAGGGTCAGACACCTCTTGGTGGTTAAGGGTTGGGTGCAGTTTTCGGCACGTCTCTACCTACCCCTGTGGCCAGCTCCTCACACTGCTGCTTCTTAGAGGTCAGATCCAGCGCAGACATCTCCAGGTCGTACTGCATCAGCTCATGTTTCCTGCACACAGACCTAAAGTAGAAGCACCGCAGGGTTAGGAAGCGCAGCCACTGCCCCCTAGTTATGGATCACCAATATAGGAAAAGTCTGCTAATCTGGCAGCAAATCTTACAAGACTTACTGAGAAGCAGCCGATAGTCCGGCACTAGCCTAGGACATCCCCAGCACAGGGGATCTATGAACGTCCATGTCTAGCCAATGGTCTGGAACATCTAATAATCCTGTTCATAAACTCCGATAAACCAAGACAGACTAGTCCCTCCTGACTGACCACCTGCCTTGGCGCCTGCTGGTGAGGATTTGGGCAGGGACCTGTGCTAAGACCATGGTGGCCGAGCCGCATGCAATGACTAGCGCCACGTGTGCTGCAGATATGGAGACGGTACCTTAGAGCTTCGGCATAGAATAGATATTCCTTGAGCTGATCAGCGTAGTGCTCTTCCTCCTCCAGGATGTCGTCGATGGAAGCGGCGTACCTGCAGAGACCAGGAGAACATTCAGCTACGTGACCCTAAGAGGAACATGAGTGCGGCCATGACATGCTGGGAGTTGTGGCCTTGTAACAGCTGGCGAGTCACAGACTACAGAGCGCAGTGTCTCATCTGAATATCACCCTAAACATAAAGGGTTCAACGCAGACAAAAGAAGAAATCTGCCACCCTGCGGCCACTTCTTTAGCCCTTAGACGTAATCTCAGGATCTATTGGCTTACACGTCCATGTGATGTCCGGCGCTCTGCAGACCGTCGCCCATCTCCTTTTCTATCGCACTCCATTCACTGTGGACAAATAAACGCTGTAAATACATATTACAAATGTCTATACGTCGCCCCTCCCCCACCGAACCCGACTACCAGATACTGACCTGAACACTCGCCCATAATTCCCGTGCACTTTGTACACACCGTAGAGCCGATCCGCCACTCGCTGCGGGACACGGAAATAAACATTGAATATAATGATAGAAGCCATTGTGTACAATCACCCCATCAAAGCCCCTGAACCCATCAGCACATTGGGGACAATAGGGGTCAGAAGGAAGCCGCGGCATGGCTGTATACACAGAAATGTGTATAGAGTGATCGGGGACAGTAATAACCCATCAATGCCTTGTCGGTGCAGGCTGTGAATAACTGGTCCTTAACACGTCCAGGTCCTTGCAGGGCTCATTCCCAACTGCCCCTTAAAGGGAGACTTCAGGCTGGGTATCTATGGCTACATCTACAGGACATGCCATAAATGAACACTACATGAGGGCCCCCTACTCAAACCAGAGTGTGGGGTCCCCTGACCCTCATCTGCGGTCACAGTGAAGACAGACATGACTGCGCGGGGGTCTCCGATCATTTGTATGAACGCACAGCCTCGAATGGAGATCCGCCTTCACCTCTTCACTGCGGCCACAAATGGGGGTCCGTGGAAATTGTGGCCTATCCTATGGATTGTGCCATAGATGCTCAGACTAAAAGTGTAACCCCCTCCCCCTCTAATCCTACATCTACAGATCACTCACCGCACGGACCCGCAGGAGGTGGGAGATGACGGCCTGCAACTCGTCACTGTAGTGTTTCAGCTCTGTGAAGCGCCTGCAGGACAGGAGATGGCTGTTATAACCAGGAGGGGCTGCAGAAGACCCCCCCCCCCAAATAAACCCACTACCACCCCCACCCGGCAGCCACAATAATAATCAGCCATCCTGATAAACTTTGTCTATAATGGCCAAGATCTCTGCTTGCTGTCACTGGATGTAAGTGATTCAGTCTTAAAGGGGTTAGTCAGTTTTAGAAATAGATGGGCCCGGATAACCCCTTTAGTCTGCTCACACAGCTGAGGGGTTGTGACAGTGTATCAGTGCAGACAATCAGCTGGGAGCTAAATAACAGAACAAAGCTCTCTGCTCTTCTGCTCCAGCGTATCAGGGGACTGCAGGCTGTTAAGGCCACACAGGATTTACACGGCATTGTAACAAACCTTCAGCTGTATGAGCAGGACAGAAACAGACATTGCACATCAAATGTACATTCAGATATTTCCTTGTACGAGGTCTTTGTTCGCAGTTGCATTCATTGTGACTTTAGGGCCCGCGTCCTCCTCTCATACTCACTTGTCTGGATTTTTGACCCGAAAAGTTGCATTTAGTGCCTTCAGCCTGGAGTCCGTCTACAAGAGGAAGAACAAGAGGTAAAATCCAGGGCGAGAGGCGATTAACCCTGACTGTGCCAAGCAGGCACCATACGGCACAGCTGCGGTCCGGCCACCAGCACGCTACTTAGGGGGAATTCACACAGAGTAAAGTGGCGCACAATCTGGCTCGTATATGGCGTGTCAGCAGTTTGAGCGCTCAAAAAGATCCCATTGATTTCAATGGGAGTTATGATCGTATACGGCATGTAATTTTGCGCCCGCAAAATTACGCGTCGTATACGATTGTCACCCCCATTGAAATCAATGGGATCTTTTTGAGCGCTCAAACTGCTGACGTGCCAGATTGTGCGCCACTTTACTCCGTGTGAATTCCCCCTTAGGGTGATAGATACGGCCACAAAACACGGCCCTTATGGGGCTCCACCGACCAGAATCCAGCGCATTTCAGCCCTCACACAAAGCTCTGTCGTCTCGCCGTGACCGTATCTGTACCAACCTGGGGAATAAAGCTTTATTCATACTGACAAACTGAACACGCCGCTTGCAGATGTCACCCCGGGTAGCAGCCAGCAGGGAGGCCACAGTGTCCACTACAGCGTGACGAGCCGTCTGTCGCCCCACTACAACATCTTCCACGTATTCCTCAGATTCTTTGGCCCGGTCACAGCAACAACAAATTTATATCGAAGTGCGGCCTCAGATGCCCAACATGTCCGCGATCAGAGAAAATGCCAGGCACTGTAAGGAGTCTGCACCGTGTAACACAGTGGAAACCCACAAGTTACGGCGTTCGCCCCGTTTTACACCCGGCGCCAGACATCTGGGTGGAAGCGGGAGACTGAGATGATGTGCTGAAGTCCCAGTGTATAAATATCCTGAGACTTTCTGCAAGGTGTGAACATGTACAAGCACTATCGCCTCTGCCCCAGGAGACTGTACCTTCACTTGCAGTCCGGCCTCGTTCATCGCCTCCTTCCAGCCGTTCTCCTGGAGAAAACAAGATGTCCATGTCAGAAGGGAGCGAAGCCATAGCAGGTAACGCACCAGAGCAAGGATCGGCGCCAGCCGTGACTGCAGGAGAATACCTGGATGTGATGGAGATGGAAAGAGGGCGCCGAGGAGACGACCGCACAGGCAGGGGGAACATACCTGATTAAGAAATGAGGTGAAGATCTTGTCGTGACAGAGGACGGGGTGAGACGCCACACGCAGAAGGAAGTTCTCCAGGCCGATCCTCCTCCTCTCCACAAAGTCGGGGTCCATGTTATCAGCCGACAGCTTGTGCCACACAAACTCAGCCTACAAATATAGGGAGCAGTATGAGACAACAAGGAGGGCTCCAGAGGGCCACACAACACCTGCACAGGGCCCCCGAGGCCTGGAAGATGACTAATGTGTTAGATTCAAGTACAGTGCTGAAACTCTGAAGCACCCCCAAATGGTAATCCTAGGGTACCGCTCTGAGGGTTCACGTGAAGCGATGAGGTGTGACGAGATTACAGGAGCTCATTCATGCCAGGCCTGCCGCAGAGCGCCCCCTTGCCCTTGTCCAGACCTGCCGCAGAGCGCCCCCTTGCCCTTGTCCAGACCTGCCGCAGAGCGCCCCCTTGCCCTTGTCCAGACCTGCCGCAGAGCGCCCCCTTGCCCTTGTCCAGACCTGCCGCAGAGCGCCCCCTTGCCCTTGTCCAGACCTGCCGCAGAGCGCCCCCTTGCCCTTGTCCAGACCTGCCGCAGAGCGCCCCCTTGCCCTTGTCCAGGCCTGCCGCAGAGCGCCCCCTTGTCCAGACCTGCCGCAGAGCGCCCCCTTGCCCTTGTCCAGACCTGCCGCAGAGCGCCCCCTTGCCCTTGTCCAGACCTGCCGCAGAGCGCCCCCTTGTCCAGACCTGCCGCAGAGCGCCCCCTTGCCCTTGTCCAGACCTGCCGCAGAGCGCCCCCTTGTCCAGACCTGCCGCAGAGCGCCCCCTTGTCCAGACCTGCCGCAGAGCGCCCCCTTGTCCAGACCTGCCGCAGAGCGCCCCCTTGCCCTTGTCCAGACCTGCCGCAGAGCGCCCCCTTGCCCTTGTTCAGACCTGCCGCAGAGCGCCCCCTTGCCCTTGTCCAGACCTGCCGCAGATCGCCCCCTTGCCCTTGTCCAGACCTGCCGCAGAGCGCCCCCTTGCCCTTGTCCAGACCTGCCGCAGAGCGCCCCCTTGCCTTGGTCCAGACCTGCCGCAGAGCGCCCCCCCTTGCCCTTGTCCAGACCTGCCGCAGAGCGCCCCCTTGCCCTTGTCCAGACCTGCCGCAGAGCGCCCCCCTTGCCCTTGTCCAGACCTGCCGCAGAGCGCCCCCTTCCCCCTTGTCCAGACCTGCCGCAGAGCGCCCCCTTCCCCTTGTCCAGACCTGCCGCAGAGCGCCCCCTTGCCCTTGTCCAGACCTGCCGCAGAGCGCCCCCTTGCCCTTGTCCAGACCTGCCGCAGAGCGCCCCCTTCCCCTTGTCCAGACCTGCCGCAGAGCGCCCCCTTCCCCTTGTCCAGACCTGCTGCAGAGCGCCCCCTTCCCCTTGTCCAGACCTGCTGCAGAGCGCCCCCTTCCCCTTGTCCAGGGCAGTCGCAGAGCACAGGAGAGATTATGGGGCCGGCTTCATGCTCTGGTCTCAGGATTTGTTTCGGTGCAGACAGCGAGCAGCCCATAGTGAAGTAATTTTGATAGTGAGTTACAAATATAAGAGCAGAGCTCACCTTCTGAAGTTGTGAAACTAAGTCACAACTCCATGGTGGCCAAACACTTAGTAAATGGAAGGTTTCTTCCTCAGGTAGGTGCGGCCGCAGTCCTCTCTTCACCTCTTGGGTGTGTAAACAGTGGCAAATAAAAACGGACCCAACACAGATGCGGCAACCATCCGATAATGTGACAGAAATGCGCTTCTCCTTGATGTATTAAAAAACGCCTTTATTTACAGACACATGCACTACACATTTCAGGCGCCAAACTCGCCCTTCTTCAGTTGTATTGGTTCTAAAAAACAATGTACATAAAACCCCCCCTCTCTCATATACGTGTATTATAGCCTATAGTGTCCTTGATGAAACCGATACAACGTTACAAGCGCCCAAATACAGAAACAGAGGGGGGGGGGGCGCTTTACTTTTACCTTTGTTATGTTGAGGTTAGGAACACTTAATACCGTATAAACGCATCTTCTTCTGCATTATCTCAGTGTGAATAGCAGCCCTGTTTTATGGCAAATCTTTGGTCTGTGTTACATTCCTGCACGATTTGAGGATTGGCGTTTCTTTGCATGTGTCAATCGGATTCTTTATATATGAGGGTTTCCCCCGTTTCTGTATTTGGACGCTTGTTACGTTGTATCGGTTTCATCGCGGACACTATAGGCTATAATACACATATGAGAGAGGGGGGTTTTTATATACATTTTTTTAGAACCAATTACCTGAAGAAGGGCGAGTTTGGCGCCAGAAACGTGTAGTGTATGTGTCTGTAAATAAAGCCGTTTTATAATGTATCAAGGAGAAGCGCATTTGTCACATTATCGGATGGTTGCCGCATCTGTGCCGGGTCCGCTTTTATTTGCCGGATGTGAGATAATGGAGGTTGTCTTAGAGGTGGTGCAGAACATCCCTCTATACGATGTGTACAGGAGCGATCCAAGAAGCCATTGCATGAACTTTACCCTTTTCTCTGGCAACGGCGGGACGACCACGAAGGGATAGGTGACGGACAGGAAATTGCGCAGCAGCTCAAACTCGCTGTATCTCCTCCACAGACAATCCAGGGAGCTGTGGCCTTCATTGTGAGGGTCCAACAACCTAGAAGAAACAAAGGTCTCAGCTACTCTGAAACCCCCTACCCCGCACACCCGGCCGCAACATGGCGGCCGCGCTCCTCACCTGGTTTCTATCAGATACGCAGTGTACGTTTCCTGCATGTTCACTGCATTTTTTCCAGTCCGTTTCTCGGCCTCTGAAACACTGATCTCAAATTTCTTTAATAAAGATTCTTCCCCCGACATCTGAACACAGAGAAAAAAATGTCAAAATTATGAGACAGAGCGGGAACAACTAGGGTGGGAGAGAGAGAGTCTGCAGAGCAGGGGGGGAGAGAGAGAGTCTGCAGAGCAGGGGGGGAGAGAGAGAGTCTGCAGAGCAGGTGGAGAGAGAGAGAGAGTCTGCAGAGCAGGTGGGGAGAGAGAGAGAGTCTGCAGAGCAGGTGGGGAGAGAGAGAGAGAGTCTGCAGAGCAGGTGGAGAGAGAGAGTCTGCAGAGCAGGGGGGGAGAGAGAGAGTCTGCAGAGCAGGGGGGGGGGAGGAGAGAGAGTCTGCAGAGCAGGTGGAGAGAGAGAGAGTCTGCAGAGCAGGGGGGAGAGAGAGAGTCTGCAGAGCAGGTGGGGAGAGAGAGAGAGTCTGCAGAGCAGGGGGGGGGGGAGAGAGAGAGTCTGCAGAGCAGGGGGGGGAGAGAGAGAGTCTGCAGAGCAGGGGGGGGGAGAGAGAGAGTCTGCAGAGCAGGTGGAGAGAGAGAGAGTCTGCAGAGCAGGGGGAGAGAGAGAGTCTGCAGAGCAGGATGGGAGAGAGAGTCTGCAGAGCAGGGGGGAGAGAGAGTCTGCAGAGCAGGGGGGGAGAGAGAGTCTGCAGAGCAGGGGGGGAGAGAGAGAGTCTGCAGAGCAGGGGGGGAGAGAGAGAGTCTGCAGAGCAGGGGGGGAGAGAGAGAGTCTGCAGAGCAGGGGGGGAGAGAGAGAGTCTGCAGAGCAGGGGGGGAGAGAGAGAGTCTGCAGAGCAGGGGGGGAGAGAGAGAGTCTGCAGAGCAGGGGGGGAGAGAGAGAGTCTGCAGAGCAGGGGGGGAGAGAGAGAGTCTGCAGAGCAGGGGGGGAGAGAGAGAGTCTGCAGAGCAGGGGGGGGAGAGAGAGAGTCTGCAGAGCAGGGGGGGAGAGAGAGTCTGCAGAGCAGGGGGAGAGAGAGAGTCTGCAGAGCAGGGGGAGAGAGAGTCTGCAGAGCAGGTGGAGAGAGAGAGAGTCTGCAGAGCAGGTGGAGAGAGAGAGAGTCTGCAGAGCAGGGGGGAGAGAGAGAGTCTGCAGAGCAGGGGGGGAGAGAGAGAGTCTGCAGAGCAGGGGGGGAGAGAGAGAGTCTGCAGAGCAGGGGGGGAGAGAGAGAGTCTGCAGAGCAGGTGGGGAGAGAGAGAGAGTCTGCAGAGCAGGTGGAGAGAGAGAGTCTGCAGAGCAGGGGGGAGAGAGAGAGTCTGCAGAGCAGGGGGGGAGAGAGAGTCTGCAGAGCAGGTGGAGAGAGAGAGTCTGCAGAGCAGGGGGGAGAGAGAGAGTCTGCAGAGCAGGTGGGAGAGAGAGAGTCTGCAGAGCAGAGAGAGTCTGCAGAGCAGGGGGGAGAGAGAGAGTCTGCAGAGCAGGGGGGAGAGAGAGTCTGCAGAGCAGGGGGGAGAGAGAGTCTGCAGAGCAGGTGGAGAGAGAGTCTGCAGAGCAGGGTGGGGAGAGAGAGAGTCTGCAGAGCAGGTGGAGAGAGAGAGAGTCTGCAGAGCAGGGGAGGAGAGAGAGTCTGCAGAGCAGGGGGGGAGAGAGAGAGTCTGCAGAGCAGGGGGGGAGAGAGAGAGAGTCTGCAGAGCAGGGGGGAGAGAGAGAGTCTGCAGAGCAGGGGGGAGAGAGAGAGTCTGCAGAGCAGGGGGGAGAGAGAGAGTCTGCAGAGCAGGGGGAGAGAGAGAGTCTGCAGAGCAGGGGGGGAGAGAGAGAGTCTGCAGAGCAGGGGGGAGAGAGAGAGTCTGCAGAGCAGGGGGGAGAGAGAGAGTCTGCAGAGCAGGGGGGAGAGAGAGAGTCTGCAGAGCAGGGGGGAGAGAGAGAGTCTGCAGAGCAGGGGGGGAGAGAGAGAGTCTGCAGAGCAGGGGGGGAGAGAGAGAGTCTGCAGAGCAGGGGGGGAGAGAGAGAGTCTGCAGAGCAGGGGGGAGAGAGAGAGTCTGCAGAGCAGGGGGGAGAGAGAGAGTCTGCAGAGCAGGGGGGGAGAGAGAGAGTCTGCAGAGCAGGGGGGGAGAGAGAGAGTCTGCAGAGCAGGGGGGGAGAGAGAGAGTCTGCAGAGCAGGGGGGGAGAGAGAGAGTCTGCAGAGCAGGGGGGAGAGAGAGAGTCTGCAGAGCAGGGGGGAGAGAGAGAGTCTGCAGAGCAGGGGGGAGAGAGAGAGTCTGCAGAGCAGGGGGGAGAGAGAGAGAGTCTGCAGAGCAGGGGGGAGAGAGAGAGTCTGCAGAGCAGGGGGGAGAGAGAGAGTCTGCAGAGCAGGGGGGAGAGAGAGAGTCTGCAGAGCAGGGGGAGAGAGAGAGTCTGCAGAGCAGGGGGAGAGAGAGAGTCTGCAGAGCAGGGGGGAGAGAGAGAGTCTGCAGAGCAGGGGGGAGAGAGAGAGTCTGCAGAGCAGGGGGGAGAGAGAGAGTCTGCAGAGCAGGGGGGAGAGAGAGAGTCTGCAGAGCAGGGGGAGAGAGAGAGTCTGCAGAGCAGGGGGGAGAGAGAGAGTCTGCAGAGCAGGGGGGAGAGAGAGAGTCTGCAGAGCAGGGGGGAGAGAGAGAGTCTGCAGAGCAGGGGGGAGAGAGAGAGTCTGCCAGAGCAGGGGGGAGAGAGAGAGTCTGCAGAGCAGGGGGGAGAGAGAGAGTCTGCAGAGCAGGGGGGAGAGAGAGAGTCTGCAGAGCAGGGGGGAGAGAGAGAGTCTGCAGAGCAGGGGGGAGAGAGAGAGTCTGCAGAGCAGGGGGGAGAGAGAGAGTCTGCAGAGCAGGGGGAGAGAGAGAGTCTGCAGAGCAGGGGGGAGAGAGAGAGTCTGCAGAGCAGGGGGGAGAGAGAGAGTCTGCAGAGCAGGGGGGAGAGAGAGAGTCTGCAGAGCAGGGGGAGAGAGAGAGTCTGCAGAGCAGGGGGGAGAGAGAGAGTCTGCAGAGCAGGGGGGAGAGAGAGAGTCTGCAGAGCAGGGGGGAGAGAGAGAGTCTGCAGAGCAGGGGGGAGAGAGAGTCTGCAGAGCAGGGGGGAGAGAGAGAGTCTGCAGAGCAGGGGGGAGAGAGAGTCTGCAGAGCAGGGGGGAGAGAGAGTCTGCAGAGCAGGGGGAGAGAGAGAGTCTGCAGAGCAGGGGGAGAGAGAGTCTGCAGAGCAGGGGGAGAGAGAGAGTCTGCAGAGCAGGGGGAGAGAGAGTCTGCAGAGCAGGGGGGAGAGAGAGAGTCTGCAGAGCAGGGGGAGAGAGAGAGTCTGCAGAGCAGGGGGAGAGAGAGTCTGCAGAGCAGGGGGGAGAGAGAGTCTGCAGAGCAGGGGGAGAGAGAGAGTCTGCAGAGCAGGGGGGAGAGAGAGTCTGCAGAGCAGGGGGGAGAGAGAGTCTGCAGAGCAGGGGGGAGAGAGAGAGTCTGCAGAGCAGGGGGGAGAGAGAGTCTGCAGAGCAGGGGGAGAGAGAGAGTCTGCAGAGCAGGGGGAGAGAGAGTCTGCAGAGCAGGGGGGAGAGAGAGAGTCTGCAGAGCAGGGGGAGAGAGAGTCTGCAGGCAGGGGAGAGAGAGTCTGCAGAGCAGGGGGAGAGAGAGTCTGCAGAGCAGGGGGGGAGAGAGAGAGTCTGCAGAGCAGGGGGGAGAGAGAGAGTCTGCAGAGCAGGGGGGAGAGAGAGAGTCTGCAGAGCAGGGGGGAGAGAGAGTCTGCAGAGCAGGGGGGAGAGAGAGTCTGCAGAGCAGGGGGAGAGAGAGAGTCTGCAGAGCAGGGGGGGAGAGAGAGTCTGCAGAGCAGGGGGAGAGAGAGAGTCTGCAGAGCAGGGGGAGAGAGAGAGTCTGCAGAGCAGGGGGGGAGAGAGAGTCTGCAGAGCAGGGGGGAGAGAGAGAGTCTGCAGAGCAGGGGGAAGAGGAGAGTCTGCAGAGCAGGGGGAGAGAGAGAGTCTGCAGAGCAGGGGGGAGAGAGAGTCTGCAGAGCAGGGGGGAGAGAGAGTCTGCAGAGCAGGGGGGGAGGAGAGGAGAGTCTGCAGAGCAGGGGGGAGGAGAGAGAGTCTGCAGAGGCAGGGGGGAGGGAGAGAGAGTCTGCAGAGCAGGGGGAAGAGAGAGAGTCTGCAGAGCAGGGGGAGAGAGAGAGTCTGCAGAGCAGGGGAGAGGAGAGTCTGCAGCAGGCGAGAGAGAGTCTGCAGAGCAGGTGGGAGAGAGAGAGTCTGCAGAGCAGGGTGGGAGAGAGAGGAGAGTCAGCAGAGCAGGGGGGAGGGAGAGAGAGTCTGCAGAGCAGGTGGGAGAGAGAGAGAGTCGCAGAGCAGGGGGGAGAGAGAGGTCTGCAGAGCAGGGGGGAGGGAGAGAGGAGTCTGCAGAGCAGGGGGGAGGGAGAGAGGAGGTCTGCAGAGCAGGGGGGAGGGAGAGAGAGTCTGCAGAGCAGGGGGGAGGGAGAGAGAGTCTGCAGAGTAGGGGGAAGATGAGGGATAGTCTGCAGTACTAGGGCTGTTCGCTGCGCAGGGCAGGAGGGATAGTCTGCAGCATGCACACACCACTTCCGCCCCCGCTAGGCCGCCGCCCGCTCTCTCCTCTCCGGCCTCGGTATCTTCGTTTGTCAAACAGCCCTGCGGCCTCCTCCCCGCTCATACTCTCCGCTGTCACCGGCCTCCGATATCAACAGTCACTCGGGTCCGGGTGA
>NC_134272.1:96855015-96901020 GCF_031893055.1 Leptodactylus fuscus
TGTGATGGGACACACAGTGACAGGAAGGCACTCATTGCTAGTTTTATTATTCACAAGACAACCCCAGAGCAAGCGCAATATCTACAACGACAGCCCCAGAGCAAGCACAATATCTATAATGACAGCCCCAGAGCAAGCGCAATATCTATAATGACAGCCCAGAGCAAGCGCAATATCTACAACGACAGCCCCAGAGCAAGCGCAATATCTACAACGACAGCCCCAGAGCAAGCGCAATATCTACAACGACAGCCCCAGAGCAAGCGCAATATCTACAATGACAGCACCAGAGCAAGCACAATATCTACAACGACAGCCCCCGAGCAAGCGCAATATCTAAGACAACCCCAGAGCAAGCGCAATATCTATAATGACAACCCCAGAGCAAGCGCTATATCTACAACGACAGCCCCTGAGCAAGCGCAATATCTAAGACAACCCCAGAGCAAGCGCAATATCTATAATGACAACCCCAGAGCAAGCGCAATATCTACAACGACAGCCCCCGAGCAAGCGTAATATCTACAACGACAGCCCCAGAGCAAGCACAATATCTAAGACAACCCCAGAGCAAGCGCAATATCTATAATGACAACTCCAGAGCAAGCGCAATATCTACAACGACAGCCCCAGAGCAAGCACAATATCTACAACGACAGCCCCAGAGCAAGCACAATATCTACAACGACAGCCCCAGAGCAAGCACAATATCTACAATGACAGCCCCAGAGCAAGCGCAATATCTACAACGACAGCCCCAGAGCAAGCACAATATCTAAGACAACCCCAGAGCAAGCACAATATCTATAATGACAACCCCAGAGCAAGCGCAATATCTACAACGACAGCCCCAGAGCAAGCACAATATCTACGACGACAGCCCCAGAGCAAGCGCAATATCTATAATGACAACCCCAGAGCAAGCGCAATATCTACAACAACAGCCCCCGAGCAAGTACAATATCTAAGACAACCCCAGAGCAAGCGCAATATCTACAACGACAGCCCCAGAGCAAGCACAATATCTAAGACAACCCCAGAGCAAGCGCAATATCTACGACAGCCCCAGAGCAAGCACAATATCTACAATGACAACCCCAGAGCAAGCGCAATATCTAC
The DNA here is from genome assembly GCF_031893055.1 of Leptodactylus fuscus. Taxonomy (NCBI): domain Eukaryota; kingdom Metazoa; phylum Chordata; class Amphibia; order Anura; family Leptodactylidae; genus Leptodactylus; species Leptodactylus fuscus. The sequence goes on from NC_134272.1 coordinate 96,856,135, forward strand.
AACGACAACCCCAGAGCAAGCGCAATATCTACAACGACAGCCCCAGAGCAAGCACAATATCTACAATAACAACTCCAGAGCAAGCGCAATATCTACAACGACAGCCCCAGAACAAGCACAATATCTACAACGACAGCCCCAGAACAAGCACAATATCTACAACGACAGCCCCAGAGCAAGCGCAATATCTACGACAGCCCCAGAGCAAGCGCAATATCTACAATGACAGCCCTAGAGCAAGCGCAATATCTACAACGACAACCCCAGAGCAAGCGCAATATCTACAACGACAGCCCCAGAGCAGGCGCAATATCTACAATAACAACTCCAGAGCAAGCGCAATATCTACAACGACAGCCCCAGAACAAGCACAATATCTACAACGACAGCCCCAGAACAAGCACAATATCTACAACGACAGCCCCAGAGCAAGCACAATATCTACGACAGCCCCAGAGCAAGCGCAATATCTACAATGACAGCCCCAGAGCAAGCACAATATCTACAATGACAACCCCAGAGCAAGCACAATATCTACAACGACAGCCCCAGAGCAGGCACAATATCTACAACGACAGCCCCAGAGCAGGCACAATATCTACAATGACAGCCCCAGAGCAAGCACAATATCTACAATGACAACCCCAGAGCAAGCACAATATCTACAACGACAGCCCCAGAGCAGGCACAATATCTACAACGACAGCCCCAGAGCAGGCGCAATATCTACAACGACAGCCCCAGAGCAAGCACAATATCTACAACGACAGCCCCAGAGCAGGCGCAATATCTACAACGACAGCCCCAGAGCAGGCGCAATATCTACAACGACAGCCCCAGAGCAAGCACAATATCTACAACGACAGCCCCAGAGCAGGCGCAATATCTACAACGACAGCCCCAGAGCAGGCGCAATATCTACAATGACAGCCCCAGAGTAAGCGCAATATCTACAATGACAGCCCCAGAGTAAGCGCAATATCTACAATGACAGCTCCAGAGCAAGCACAATATCTACAACGACAGCCCCAGAGCAAGCACAATATCTACAACGACAGCCCCAGAGCAGGCGCAATATCTACAACGACAGCCCCAGAGCAGGCGCAATATCTACAATGACAGCCCCAGAGTAAGCGCAATATCTACAATGACAGCCCCAGAGTAAGCGCAATATCTACAATGACAGCTCCAGAGCATGCGCAATATCTGTAAGTCTCAGACTTAATGCACCACAATAACCCAGGACACAGACAATGGGGGACACACAGAGAACTCCCTCTAAACAAAGGTCAAAAGAAAAGAGATGATAAAAGACATGCACATGGTAAAAAGAAACATGGTACGGTCCATCCTAAGTCACATGACCAGGGGGTGTGGCCTTTAGAAATAATGGAGCCTCTGGACCCCTGGTCATGTGACTTTCGGACCCGGCCGTGGCTCTGACCAGTATTTCTTCTATGGGCACGTCTCTGCTTCTTTCCGCTGCCATTAACCCCTTCATCTCACCTGGACTCGAAGGCTCCTTGCTTCTCCACCGGCCGCACTCTCTTCCTGGTGACCGGCAGCTTGGTCAGGTCCACACATCTGGTGTCCCCGTTGCTAGAGATGAACTCCAGGATGCTGTTCCACTCGCCCTGAATCTTACACACCACAGTGTTTGTCGGATTGTGCTTCACCTCGCCCGTCACCCTGAATAACCACAAACAACAACTGTTCTAAGAAAACCTCAAATCCTACATGAGGACGAGAACCCCCTGGGAATCCTCTGCTCACTCCATCACCAGCTCACAGCAGCCCCATCCCCCTCCTGGCCCCCTCACCTGTGTAACTTTCCTCCATAGAATGGCTTGGTGTGAAAGGTGATGGCTGCCGAATAGCCGGTCTTCAGACAGTTCACATTCACCTTCCCTCCAAGCTCCACCCAAGGTACGGTGAGGATGGAACGGGCATAGGCACAGGGCAACGTGAAGGTGTACTCCTCATCATAGTCCAGGAGGTGCAGGACACCTGGGGAGGGCAGAGCGCACTGAAGACACCTCGTAAAAAAAGAGAACCCGCCCCCGGTATATGAGTCATGTGATTACATTATACGGACTAAACCAATGTGACCCACTAATCTGACAGCAATGAATCCAACCAAAACTAGGAGCCAACATACATGACATTACCTATATCCTGTATTATACTGCAGAGCTGCGCTCACTATTCTGCTGGTGCAGTCACTGTGTACATACATTAAATTACTTATCCTGTATTATACTCCAGAGCTGCGCTCACTATTCTGCTGGTGCAGTCAATGTGTACATACATTACATTACTTATCCTGTATTATACTCCAGAGCTGCGCTCACTATTCTGCTGGTGCAGTCACTGTGTACATACATTACATTACTTATCCTGTATTATACTCCAGAGCTGCGCTCACTATTCTGCTGGTACAGTCACTGTGTACATACATTACATTACTTATCCTATATTATACTCCAGAGCTGCGCTCACTATTCTGCTGGTGCAGTCACTGTGTGCATACATTACATTACTTATCCTGTATTATACTCCAGAGCTGCGCTCACTATTCTGCTGGTACAGTCACTGTGTACATACATTACTTATCCTGTATTATACTCCAGAGCTGCGCTCACTATTCTGCTGGTGCAGTCACTGTGTACATACATTACATTACTTATCCTGTATTATACTCCAGAGCTGCGCTCACTATTCTGCTGGTGCAGTCACTGTGTACATACATTACATTACTTATCCTGTATTATACTCCAGAGCTGCGCTCACTATTCTGCTGGTACAGTCACTGTGTACATACATGACATTACCTATATCCTGTATTATACTGCAGAGCTGCGCTCACTATTCTGCTGGTGCAGTCACTGTGTACATACATTAAATTACTTATCCTGTATTATACTCCAGAGCTGCGCTCACTATTCTGCTGGTACAGTCACTGTGTACATACATTACATTACTTATCCCATATTATCCCCCAGAGCTGCGCTCACTATTCTGCTGGTACAGTCACTGTGTACATACATTACATTACTTATCCTGTATTATACTCCAGAGCTGCGCTCACTATTCTGCTGGTGCAGTCACTGTGTACATACATTACATTACTTATCCTGTATTATACCCCAGAGCTGCGCTCACTATTCTGCTGGTACAGTCACTGTGTACATACATTACATTACTTATCCTGTATTATACCCCAGAGCTGCGCTCACTATTCTGCTGGTACAGTCACTGTGTACATACATTACATTACTTATCCTGTATTATACTCCAGAGCTGCGCTCACTATTCTGCTGGTGCAGTCACTGTGTACATACATTACTTATCCTGTATTATACCCCAGAGCTGCGCTCACTATTCTGCTGGTACAGTCACTGTGTACATACATTACATTACTTATCCTGTATTATACTCCAGAGCTGCGCTCACTATTCTGCTGGTGCAGTCACTGTGTACATACATTACATTACTTATCCTGTATTATACCCCAGAGCTGCGCTCACTATTCTGCTGGTACAGTCACTGTGTACATACATTACATTACTTATCCTGTATTATACCCCAGAGCTGCGCTCACTATTCTGCTGGTACAGTCACTGTGTACATACATTACATTACTTATCCTGTATTATACTCCAGAGCTGCGCTCACTATTCTGCTGGTGCAGTCACTGTGTACATACATTACATTACTTATCCTGTATTATAATCCAGAGCTGCGCTCACTATTCTGCTGGTACAGTCACTGTGTACATACATTACATTACTTATCCTGTATTATAATCCAGAGCTGCGCTCACTATTCTGCTGGTACAGTCACTGTATACATACATTACATTACTTATCCTGTATTATACTCCAGAGCTGCGCTCACTATTCTGCTGGTGCAGTCACTGTGTACATACATTACTTATCCTGTATTATACCCCAGAGCTGCGCTCACTATTCTGCTGGTACAGTCACTGTGTACATACATTACATTACTTATCCTGTATTATACTCCAGAGCTGCGCTCACTATTCTGCTGGTGCAGTCACTGTGTACATACATTACATTACTTATCCTGTATTATACCCCAGAGCTGCGCTCACTATTCTGCTGGTACAGTCACTGTGTACATACATTACATTACTTATCCTGTATTATACCCCAGAGCTGCGCTCACTATTCTGCTGGTACAGTCACTGTGTACATACATTACATTACTTATCCTGTATTATACTCCAGAGCTGCGCTCACTATTCTGCTGGTGCAGTCACTGTGTACATACATTACATTACTTATCCTGTATTATACTCCAGAGCTGCGCTCTATATATTGGGGTCAATCACCTTCTCCGACCATTGTGACTCCGATGGACATCCCCATGAACTTGCTCTTTGTCCACACGTGGGCATTGACGCACATTTTGCGCTCTGGACACTCGGCGTAGAATCCTGAGACTGGAGGGTGGTGAGAAACCTGCTCAGCCACAAACGTGACACTGTAGTAGTCCTTGTCCTTCTTGGTGTCGTCTTGAGGCGCCGTCTGGTCCTGCGAGTCTACAGAGGTCTCTGAGGTCTGAGGGGTCTGGACATGGTCCTTGGGGACCCGCCAGGAGCAGTGGAAGGTCTCCCCGATGATGGGGTTATATGGCTTCTTGGCCAGGGCGCCCTTGCGTCCTTCGTGGAAAGAGGTCAAGTAATATTCTACAAACCTCAGCATGCGCGCCTCTGGGGTGAGCCCCCCGCTGATGGACAGGAAGAGGTCGGGGTGGGACAGGAAGTCGGCGTACATCTCCAGCAGCGAGCGCTTCTCCAGGATGAAGGTGGGGAGGACGACCTGGAAGGAACACAGAATATGGTGGTGCAAACGGAAGAGGACGGGAAGAAAACTACACAGAGATCCTGAATATGGCGCCGGGCGCAACGTACAGCCGGCCAGAGAGCGGAGCAGAATGTGGAGGACACTGACCCGCGTGAGGTCCATGCCGAGCTTCAGCTGTGACAGGAGGTGCAGGATGACGCTGCGCTGCTCCTCCACCGCCCCCAGGTCGTCCTCTGTCAGCTCACACGAATCCTCCACCTCCTCCTCAGGGTCAATATCTACAGGGTCCTGTGAGGGACAAAACACATAGAGGTAAGAGAAACCGGGAGCAACAGAGAGGACATGGAGCGGGCCACAGCGCCCCCACAGGCAGCTGGACAAGGCGCAATCTGCACTACAATGACACTTTCAACCAGGGGGCGCCATACTATGTAAGGACATGAACACCAGGGGGCGCCATACTATGTAAGGAGACGAACACCAGGGGGCGCCATACTATGTAAGGAGATGAACTCCAGGGGGCGCCATACTATGTAAGGAGATGAACACCAGGGGGCGCCATACTATGTAAGGAGACGAACACCAGGGGGCGCCATACTATGTAAGGACATGAACACCAGGGGGCGCCATACTATGTAAGGAGATGAACTCCAGGGGGCGCCATACTATGTAAGGAGATGAACACCAGGGGGTGCCATACTATGTAAGGACATGAACTCCAGGGGGCGCCATACTATGTAAGGACATGAACTCCAGGGGGCGCCATACTATGTAAGGAGATGAACTCCAGGGGGCGCCATACTATGTAAGGAGATGAACACCAGGGGGTGCCATACTATGTAAGGAGATGAACTCCAGGGGGCGCCATACTATGTAAGGAGATGAACTCCAGGGGGCGCCATACTATGTAAGGAGACGAACACCAGGGGGCGCCATACTATGTAAGGACATGAACTCCAGGGGGCGCCATACTATGTAAGGAGATGAACACCAGGGGGCGCCATACTATGTAAGGAGATGAACACCAGGGGGTGCCATACTATGTAAGGAGATGAACTCCAGGGGGCGCCATACTATGTAAGGAGATGAACTCCAGGGGGCGCCATACTATGTAAGGAGACGAACACCAGGGGGCGCCATACTATGTGAGGAGACGAACACCAGGGGGCGCCATACTATGTAAGGAGACGAACACCAGGGGGCGCCATACTATGTAAGGACATGAACACCAGGGGCGCCATACTATGTAAGGAGACGAACACCAGGGGGCGCCATACCATGTAAGGAGACGAACACCAGGGGGCGCCATACTATGTAAGGAGACGAACACCAGGGGGCGCCATACTATGTAAGGAGATGAACACCAGGGGGCGCCATACTATGTAAGGACATGAACACCAGGGGGCGCCATACTATGTAAGGAGATGAACTCCAGGGGGCGCCATACTATGTAAGGAGATGAACTCCAGGGGGCGCCATACTATGTAAGGAGATGAACTCCAGGGGGCGCCATACTATGTAAGGAGATGAACACCAGGGGGCGCCATACTATGTGAGGACATGAACACCAGGGGGCGCCATACTATGTAAGGAGATGAACTCCAGGGGGCGCCATACTATGTAAGGAGATGAACTCCAGGGGGCGCCATACTATGTAAGGACATGAACACCAGGGGGCGCCATACTATGTGAGGAGACGAACACCAGGGGGCGCCATACTATGTAAGGAGATGAACTCCAGGGGGCGCCATACTATGTAAGGACATGAACACCAGGGGGCGCCATACTATGTAAGGAGACGAACACCAGGGGGCGCCATACTATGTAAGGAGACGAACACCAGGGGGCGCCATACCATGTGAGGACATGAACTCCAGGGGGCGCCATACTATGTAAGGAGATGAACACCAGGGGGCGCCATACTATGTAAGGAGATGAACTCCAGGGGGCGCCATACTATGTAAGGACATGAACACCAGGGGGCGCCATACTATGTGAGGAGACGAACACCAGGGGGCGCCATACTATGTAAGGAGATGAACACCAGGGGGCGCCATACTATGTAAGGAGACGAACACCAGGGGGCGCCATACCATGTGAGGACATGAACTCCAGGGGGCGCCATACTATGTAAGGAGATGAACTCCAGGGGGCGCCATACCATGTGAGGAGATGAACACCAGGGGGCGCCATACTATGTAAGGAGACGAACACCAGGGGGCACCATACCATGTGAGGACATGAACTCCAGGGGGCGCCATACCATGTGAGGACATGAACTCCAGGGGGCGCCATACTATGTAAGGAGATGAACACCAGGGGGTGCAATACTATGTAAGGACTGCACTGAATGTCTGGATCTCATTACTCAGGATCTGTACGATGAATCAGAGCTCTGCCGCTCAGGACTTTATAAAGCGGAATTTTACTGTTATTAGATTGTATTTACCAGCTTGGGCTGGGTTCACACTACCGCCTCGGTCCGCTCCGGGACAGGGGATATTTGCCAGGGCTCAGCTTTACATCCCATTCCTTTGACCACTGTGTCCATATGCGGCCTCTCTGCCTGTAAAACGTTTTGGTTTTCATTGTATGGAAGACTTTGTGTGTATAGATTGTTACAATGTATCAGTTTGGAGTCCTGGCAGTTACCTTGTAGCGCACTGACTAGACTGCATACAACTGTAACAAACCCTCAGCTGTGGGACGTATGAGGCAGGACTGATGGGTTTGGAGACTCTGGTTGTATAGAATGAAGGTCCTCAGCAAGCAGAAACAATGAGGAAGTGCAGAGCTCCACGATACCAGGGTCCCGCTTGCTCTGGGTTGTGCTTCTCTCAGCCCCATCGCCAGGTGAACACGGGGGGGGGAGGGGGGGGGGGGGACCGGAGGGGAAACAAGAATAACCTAATGTAAAGTAAAGCATGAAGCCTGCGGGGGCGCGTGGTTGGGATTATCATGTAATCAGGTTACCACTAAGGCTATGGCCTCCGCTCTCCGGACAGCTCTGCTCTACGAAATAACAAGACGCCGCCTCCTCTCTTACGCCGCCGCATCCTCTCTTACGCCGCCGCCTCCTCTCTTACGCCGCCGCCTCCTCTCTTACGCCGCCTCCGCCGCCTCCTCTCTTACGCCGCCGCCTCCTCTCTTACGCCGCCGCCTCCTCTCTTACGCCGCCGCCTCCTCTCTTACGCCGCCGCCTCCTCTCTTATGCCGCCGCCTCTCTTACGCCGCCGCCTCTCTTACGGCTCGGCCTTGCGCTGTTCCTCTGTTATTCCTCTTAGAAATCTATGCAGGGATTGACCGATGGGCGTTAGCAGTTGGGGGCGTGTCTCTACACACTGACACTGACCAATCAGACTGCAGGGACACACCCAGAAGCCCATTCAGGCTAAAATTTCTAGGAGGAAAACCAGAGGAACCAGACAGACTGATAAGAGTGTTATGGGGAATAGGCGTATGTGGGGTTAATAGGGGTTATACCAAACTGATAGGTTAGGGGATAACATGAGTGGCTGTGGGGTCTGACCACCGAGGCCCACACCGGTCCACAGAACAAGTCCTGAACGGAACGGCAGAGCAAGCACCTATGGGAGAGGTGAAGAGTACAAGGCGCCCACCAACAGGGGGTAACATCAGAACTTGGTGCAAACCCTTTTTCAGAAATCCAATTCATATAATGCAAATAAAATTATAGCAGAAACTTCCCCGAAGTGCAGATTTTATATCCATAACACGGCGATTCCTGCTGCAGCTAAATCCAAAACCCTTGCAATGTGTGACAGAGGAGAATATGTAAGTGGTTGCCGCAGTGCGGAGGAGCCCTGCCAGCTCTGCTCAGTGACATGTTGGGGCTCTTGTATCCTCCATTACCTGAAGTCTATGGAGATGGCGACTGTTGTGACCTCACCGCAGACTTGTCGCTACTCTACCTACTTGGGGCCCTGAGTATCTCCGGCTCTGGGGGTCCCTATGGGCAACTCCCTGGAAGTCTCCAGATAATAACGGCCCATCCTTGTCACTCATCGCCACTGTCTATGAAGCAGATATGAGGACCGGAGGACAATAACTGGAGTGTATGGGCAGCTGTAGGAGTAATGGAGAGAGAACCCCACACACTGGCGCAGCGGCCGTCTCATACGTACCATGTTCCTGCAGCGTTACATCACCTGGAAGTTACTGACATTCAGCTTACTGACAGGCGGGCGGCCGGGAGGCGGTGGTGCTTACCCTGCACAGCTGGCTGCTTTCTGGCTCCCCCTGGGTTTCAATCAGCAGGTCCGGCCCCTTACTCTCCTCTTCTGGGAAGCGGGGGGCCTCTCCATTCTCCAGGTGATCGGACAGGAGGCTCTTTGGTTCCAACCAGTTTATCGTCACCCCTGAGGGAAAAGCAGTTTTGCACTTAGAGCTGCTCATAATCCAAGCGGGGCACAGAGATGGCAAACGTCCTACAGGGTGCAGTGATCATGTGACATGGTGGCCAGTAACAGCACCCCAATAATCCGGGGGAGCACCGGAGAACGTGCAGCTTCTGACAGCGTCTGTATGATCTGTGGCTCAGCTCAGCTTGCGCAGGACAATACCCCCATCATTACTGAGCTGCATGGGATTACCTGTCCAGATACTGAGAGAACCTGATACTGAGGTGTAAAGTGACACCCTGGAGGGGCCGCTCAGCACATCGGAAACACAAAGTGGAAACTTGTACCGCTGGAGCAAATGGACACGAGCCCAACACTGTGGTCAATGTCAAGGACACAGACAGAAACAGGGCTCCGAGAGAGGGGACACAGCCAAGAACAGGGCTCCGAGACAGAGGGGACACAGCCAAGAACAGGGCTCCGAGAGAGGGGACACAGCCAAGAACAGGGCTCCGAGAGAGGGGACACAGCCAAGAACAGGGCTCCGAGACAGAGGGGACACAGCCCGGAACAGGGCTCCGAGAGAGGGGACACAGCCAGGAACAGGGCTCCAAGAGAGGGGACACAGCCAAGAACAGGGCTCCGAGACAGAGGGGACACAGCCAAGAACAGGGCTCCGAGACAGAGGGGACACAGCCAAGAACAGGGCTCCGAGACAGAGGGGACACAGCCAAGAACAGGGCTCCGAGACAGAGGGGACACAGCCAAGAACAGGGCTCTGAGACAGAGGGGACACAGCCTGGAACAGGGCTCCGAGATAGAGGGGACACAGCCAAGAACAGGGCTCCGAGAGAGGGGACACAGCCAAGAACAGGGCTCCGAGAGAGGGGACACAGCCAAGAACAGGGCTCCGAGAGAGGGGACACAGCCAAGAACAGGGCTCCGAGACAGAGGGGACACAGCCAAGAACAGGGCTCCGAGACAGAGGGGACACAGCCAAGAACAGGGCTCTGAGACAGAGGGGACACAGCCCGGAACAGGGCTCCGAGAGAGGGGACACAGCCAAGAACAGGGCTCCGAGACAGAGGGGACACAGCCAAGAACAGGGCTCCGAGAGAGGGGACACAGCCAGGAACAGGGCTCCGAGACAGAGGGGACACAGCCAAGAACAGGGCTCCGAGACAGAGGGGACACAGCCAAGAACAGGGCTCTGAGACAGAGGGGACACAGCCCGGAACAGGGCTCTGAGACAGAGGGGACACAGCCAAGAACAGGGCTCTGAGACAGAGGGGACACAGCCAAGAACAGGGCTCCAAGAGAGGGGACACAGCCAAGAACAGGGCTCCGAGACAGAGGGGACACAGCCAGGAACAGGGCTCCGAGAGAGGGGACACAGCCAAGAACAGGGCTCCAAGAGAGGGGACACAGCCAAGAACAGGGCTCCGAGACAGAGGGGACACAGCCAAGAACAGGGCTCCGAGACAGAGGGGACACAGCCAAGAACAGGGCTCCGAGACAGAGGGGACACAGCCAGGAACAGGGCTCCAAGAGAGGGGACACAGCCAAGAACAGGGCTCCGAGACAGAGGGGACACAGCCAAGAACAGGGCTCCGAGACAGAGGGGACACAGCCAAGAACAGGGCTCCGAGACAGAGGGGACACAGCCAAGAACAGGGCTCCGAGACAGAGGGGACACAGCCAAGAACAGGGCTCCGAGACAGAGGGGACACAGCCAAGAACAGGGCTCCGAGACAGAGGGGACACAGCCAAGAACAGGGCTCCGAGACAGAGGGGACACAGCCAAGAACAGGGCTCCGAGACAGAGGGGACACAGCCAAGAACAGGGCTCCGAGACAGAGGGGACACAGCCAAGAACAGGGCACTGAGAGAGGGGACACAGCCCGGAACAGGGCTCCGAGATAGAGGGGACACAGCCAAGAACAGGGCTCCGAGAGAGGGGACACAGCCAAGAACAGGGCTCCGAGAGAGGGGACACAGCCAAGAACAGGGCTCCGAGACAGAGGGGACACAGCCAAGAACAGGGCTCCGAGACAGAGGGGACACAGCCAAGAACAGGGCTCTGAGACAGAGGGGACACAGCCCGGAACAGGGCTCCGAGAGAGGGGACACAGCCAAGAACAGGGCTCCGAGACAGAGGGGACACAGCCAAGAACAGGGCTCCGAGAGAGGGGACACAGCCAGGAACAGGGCTCCGAGACAGAGGGGACACAGCCAAGAACAGGGCTCCGAGACAGAGGGGACACAGCCAAGAACAGGGCTCTGAGACAGAGGGGACACAGCCCGGAACAGGGCTCTGAGACAGAGGGGACACAGCCAAGAACAGGGCTCTGAGACAGAGGGGACACAGCCAAGAACAGGGCTCCAAGAGAGGGGACACAGCCAAGAACAGGGCTCCGAGACAGAGGGGACACAGCCAGGAACAGGGCTCCGAGAGAGGGGACACAGCCAAGAACAGGGCTCCAAGAGAGGGGACACAGCCAAGAACAGGGCTCCGAGACAGAGGGGACACAGCCAAGAACAGGGCTCCGAGACAGAGGGGACACAGCCAGGAACAGGGCTCCAAGAGAGGGGACACAGCCAAGAACAGGGCTCCGAGACAGAGGGGACACAGCCAAGAACAGGGCTCCGAGACAGAGGGGACACAGCCAAGAACAGGGCTCCGAGACAGAGGGGACACAGCCAAGAACAGGGCTCCGAGACAGAGGGGACACAGCCAAGAACAGGGCTCCGAGACAGAGGGGACACAGCCAAGAACAGGGCTCCGAGACAGAGGGGACACAGCCAGGAACAGGGCTCCAAGAGAGGGGACACAGCCAAGAACAGGGCTCCGAGACAGAGGGGACACAGCCAAGAACAGGGCTCCGAGACAGAGGGGACACAGCCAAGAACAGGGCTCCGAGACAGAGGGGACACAGCCAAGAACAGGGCTCCGAGACAGAGGGGACACAGCCAAGAACAGGGCTCCGAGACAGAGGGGACACAGCCAAGAACAGGGCTCCGAGACAGAGGGGACACAGCCAAGAACAGGGCTCCGAGACAGAGGGGACACAGCCAAGAACAGGGCTCCGAGACAGAGGGGACACAGCCAAGAACAGGGCTCCGAGACAGAGGGGACACAGCCAAGAACAGGGCTCCGAGACAGAGGGGACACAGCCAAGAACAGGGCACTGAGAGAGGGGACACAGCCAGGAACAGGGCTCCGAGATAGAGGGGACACAGCCAAGAACAAGGCTCTGAGACAGAGGGGACACAGCCAGGAACAGGGCTCCGAGACAGAGGGGGCACAGCCAAGAACAAGGCTCCGAGACAGAGGGGACACAGCCAGGAACAGGGCTCTGAGACAGAGGGGACACAGCCAAGAACAGGGCTCCGAGAGAGGGGACACAGCCAAGAACAGGGCTCCGAGAGAGGGGACACAGCCAGGAACAGGGCTCCGAGAGAGGGGACACAGCCAAGAACAGGGCTCCGAGACAGAGGGGACACAGCCAAGAACAGGGCTCCGAGAGAGGGGACACAGCCAAGAACAGGGCTCCGAGAGAGGGGACACAGCCAGGAACAGGGCTCCGAGACAGAGGGGACACAGCCAAGAACAGGGCTCCGAGACAGAGGGGACACAGCCAAGAACAGGGCTCCGAGACAGAGGGGACACAGCCAAGAACAGGGCTCCGAGATAGAGGGGACACAGCCAGGAACAGGGCTCCGAGAGAGGGGACACAGCCAAGAACAGGGCTCCGAGAGAGGGGACACAGCCAAGAACAGGGCTCCGAGACAGAGGGGACACAGCCAAGAACAGGGCTTCGAGATAGAGGGGACACAGCCAAGAACAGGGCTCCGAGACAGAGGGGACACAGCCAGGAACAGGGCTCCGAGAGAGGGGACACAGCCAAGAACAGGGCTCCGAGACAGAGGGGACACAGCCAGGAACAGGGCTCCGAGAGAGGGGACACAGCCAGGAACAGGGCTCCGAGACAGAGGGGACACAGCCAGGAACAGGGCTCCGAGATAGAGGGGACACAGCCAAGAACAGGGCTCCGAGAGAGGGGACACAGCCAGGAACAGGGCTCCGAGACAGAGGGGACACAGCCAGGAACAGGGCTCCGAGATAGAGGGGACACAGCCAGGAACAGGGCTCCGAGATAGAGGGGACACAGCCAGGAACAGGGCTCCAAGAGAGGGGACACAGCCAAGAACAGGGCACTGAGAGAGGGGACACAGCCAAGAACAGGGCTCCGAGACAGAGGGGACACAGCCAGGAACAGGGCTCCGAGACAGAGGGGACACAGCCAAGAACAGGGCTCCGAGACAGAGGGGACACAGCCAAGAACAGGGCTCCGAGACAGAGGGGACACAGCCAAGAACAGGGCTCCAAGACAGAGGGGACACAGCCAGGAACAGGGCTCCAAGAGAGGGGACACAGCCAAGAACAGGGCACTGAGAGAGGGGACACAGCCAAGAACAGGGCTCCGAGACAGAGGGGACACAGCCAGGAACAGGGCTCCGAGACAGAGGGGACACAGCCAAGAACAGGGCTCCGAGACAGAGGGGACACAGCCAGGAACAGGGCTCCGAGACAGAGGGGACACAGCCAAGAACAGGGCTCCGAGACAGAGGGGACACAGCCAAGAACAAGGCTCCGAGACAGAGGGGACACAGCCAAGAACAGGGCTCCGAGATAGAGGGGACACAGCCAGGAACAGGGCTCCGAGATAGAGGGGACACAGCCAGGAACAGGGCTCCAAGAGAGGGGACACAGCCAAGAACAGGGCACTGAGAGAGGGGACACAGCCAAGAACAGGGCTCCGAGACAGAGGGGACACAGCCAGGAACAGGGCTCCGAGACAGAGGGGACACAGCCAAGAACAGGGCTCCGAGACAGAGGGGACACAGCCAAGAACAGGGCTCCGAGACAGAGGGGACACAGCCAAGAACAGGGCTCCGAGATAGAGGGGACACAGCCAGGAACAGGGCTCCGAGAGAGGGGACACAGCCAAGAACAGGGCTCCGAGAGAGGGGACACAGCCAAGAACAGGGCTCCGAGACAGAGGGGACACAGCCAAGAACAGGGCTTCGAGATAGAGGGGACACAGCCAAGAACAGGGCTCCGAGACAGAGGGGACACAGCCAGGAACAGGGCTCCGAGAGAGGGGACACAGCCAAGAACAGGGCTCCGAGACAGAGGGGACACAGCCAGGAACAGGGCTCCGAGACAGAGGGGACACAGCCAAGAACAGGGCTCCGAGACAGAGGGGACACAGCCAGGAACAGGGCTCCGAGACAGAGGGGACACAGCCAAGAACAGGGCTCCGAGACAGAGGGGACACAGCCAAGAACAAGGCTCCGAGACAGAGGGGACACAGCCAAGAACAGGGCTCCGAGATAGAGGGGACACAGCCAGGAACAGGGCTCCGAGATAGAGGGGACACAGCCAGGAACAGGGCTCCGAGACAGAGGGGACACAGCCAAGAACAGGGCTCCAAGACAAAGGGGACACAGCCAGGAACAGGGCTCCAAGAGAGGGGACACAGCCAAGAACAGGGCACTGAGAGAGGGGACACAGCCAAGAACAGGGCTCCGAGACAGAGGGGACACAGCCAGGAACAGGGCTCCGAGACAGAGGGGACACAGCCAAGAACAGGGCTCCGAGACAGAGGGGACACAGCCAAGAACAAGGCTCCGAGACAGAGGGGACACAGCCAGGAACAGGGCTCTGAGACAGAGGGGACACAGCCAAGAACAGGGCTCCGAGAGAGGGGACACAGCCAAGAACAGGGCTCCGAGAGAGGGGACACAGCCAGGAACAGGGCTCCGAGAGAGGGGACACAGCCAAGAACAGGGCTCCGAGACAGAGGGGACACAGCCAAGAACAGGGCTCCGAGAGAGGGGACACAGCCAGGAACAGGGCTCCGAGACAGAGGGGACACAGCCAAGAACAGGGCTCCGAGAGAGGGGACACAGCCAAGAACAGGGCTCCGGGACAGAGGGGACACAGCCAAGAACAGGGCTCCGAGATAGAGGGGACACAGCCAGGAACAGGGCTCCGAGAGAGGGGACACAGCCAAGAACAGGGCTCCGAGAGAGGGGACACAGCCAAGAACAGGGCTCCGAGACAGAGGGGACACAGCCAAGAACAGGGCTTCGAGATAGAGGGGACACAGCCAAGAACAGGGCTCCGAGACAGAGGGGACACAGCCAGGAACAGGGCTCCGAGAGAGGGGACACAGCCAAGAACAGGGCTCCGAGACAGAGGGGACACAGCCAGGAACAGGGCTCCGAGAGAGGGGACACAGCCAAGAACAGGGCTCCGAGACAGAGGGGACACAGCCAGGAACAGGGCTCCGAGATAGAGGGGACACAGCCAAGAACAGGGCTCCGAGAGAGGGGACACAGCCAGGAACAGGGCTCCGAGACAGAGGGGACACAGCCAAGAACAGGGCTCCAAGACAGAGGGGACACAGCCAGGAACAGGGCTCCAAGAGAGGGGACACAGCCAGGAACAGGGCTCCGAGACAGAGGGGACACAGCCAAGAACAGGGCACTGAGAGAGGGGACACAGCCAAGAACAGGGCTCCGAGACAGAGGGGACACAAATCTCACAGAGATGGCACAGGATTCTGGGTAGTGAGGGGCAACACGATGGCTCACTGTTTCGATTCCTGCCAAGGACAACATCTGCAAGGAGTTTGTATGTGCTCCCCGTGTTTGCATGGCTTTCCTCCCATACTCCACAGACATACTGGGATTCTGGGTAGTGCGGACAGGGCAGTGAAGCCCATTTATCAGATGTCTGCTGTGCCACGTGTTTTGGTGGGTGGAATTCACAATATGGATTTTGCATAAGTTACAGCGACAACTGCACTGGAAAATATCACAAACTGCAGCAAACACCTGTATACTACATGCAGAGGAGATCTCACGTGTGGTGTAAATCTCCATCATCTCATGACTGGCATAGTAGTGGACTAATAATCAGGGGCACAGACAATGGGGCAGGTGCAGGGCTCCGGTCACACAGCTGCGGTACCAGGGTGAGAGGTGCAGAGCGTTTCCCCTGTGACCTGTTCTCACCCCGGGCTCCGGTTACTTTCAGGCGGCTGTGAGCTCCTGGGATAAATTATTCACACGTCCCATTCTTCTGTGCGAGGCCTCGGAGCCGCAGCCACTCCTGTTAACAATTCATGATGGAGTTCGGTGCAAATAGCAGCACAACCTTATTATCAGCCATCATGGGGTAGCGGTACACGAGGGGTACTTAAGATATAGTCGCTGGCAGCAATGTATGCTGGGATCTGATGGGATCTGCACATTCACTTTATTAGGCAGAACTGCTGAAGAATCCGGCAGGTTATAACCCAACCTATAAGCTCCATCTGTCAGGGGACCATCAACCAGAGCAAGATCCATCAACAGCAAAGCTAGGTCAAAGGTCAGCGACCTTCCTCCCCAGAGGTCTGTGGAGTCGGGGTGCAGGTACTCACCCGCAGGCAGGCTGGTCTTCTGTAGAGCGGTGTGCTGCTGGTACAACATATGGAAACAGTCGTTCAGGCAGTTCATAGTCGCCAAAGACGTGGCCTTCAGCATCAGCAGGTCCTGGTCCAGAGAGCTGAAGTGTCCGCTGGAGGGGAGGCCTTCTATACTGCGCATCAACTCCCGCTGCTGACTCTCCGCCCGCGACATCATCTACAAACCAAAAACGGGACACGTCAGAAAGTGGAGAAATAGGAAGGTGACACCAGAGAAGAAACCGGTCACCCCTAGACAGACCAAAAGCCAAAGAGAGAAGTCAGTGGTGACAGAATAGGAGGAGAAGGAAAGTGACAAATCTGCCAAATAACCTAAATCATCTACATCACACTCAGGAGGCGCCGACTTACCAGGGGAGATTCCAGATACTGGGGAGTCAATGAGAAACCCAGAATCACCTCCAAAATCCAGATTACATAAAGAAGCAGAAGCACTTGTACATACATTACTTATCCTGTATTATACCCCAGAGCTGCGCTCACTATTCTGCTGGTGCAGTCACTGTGTACATACATTACATTACTTCTCCTGTATTATACTCCAGAGCTGCGCTCACTATTCTGCTGGTGCAGTCACTGTGTACATACATTACATTACTTATCCTGTATTATACCCCAGAGCTGCGCTCACTATTCTGCTGGTGCAGTCACTGTGTACATACATTACATTACTTATCCTGTATTATACTCCAGAGCTGCGCTCACTATTCTGCTGGTGCAGTCACTGTGTACATACATTACTTATCCTGTATTATACTCCAGAGCTGCGCTCACTATTCTGCTGGTGCAGTCACTGTGTACATACATTACATTACTTATCCTGTATTATACCCCAGAGCTGCGCTCACTATTCTGCTGGTGCAGTCACTGTGTACATACATTACATTACTTATCCTGTATTATACCCCAGAGCTGCGCTCACTATTCTGCTGGTGCAGTCACTGTGTACATACATTACATTACTTATCCTGTATTATACCCCAGAGCTGCGCTCACTATTCTGCTGGTGCAGTCACTGTGTACATACATTACATTACTTATCCTGTATTATACTGCAGAGCTGTGCTCACTATTCTGCTGGTACAGTCACTGTGTACATACATTACATTACTTATCCTGTATTATACTCCAGAGCTGCGCTCACTATTCTGCTGGTGCAGTCACTGTGTACATACATTACATTATTTATCCTGTATTATACTCCAGAGCTGCGCTCACTATTCTGCTGGTACAGTCACTGTGTACATACATTACTTATCCTGTATTATACTCCAGAGCTGCGCTCACTATTCTGCTGGTACAGTCACTGTGTACATACATTACATTATTTATCCTGTATTATACTCCAGAGCTGCGCTCACTATTCTGCTGGTACAGTCACTGTGTACATACATTACTTATCCTGTATTATACTCCAGAGCTGCGCTCACTATTCTGCTGGTACAGTCACTGTGTACATACATTACTTATCCTGTATTATACTCCAGAGCTGCGCTCACTATTCTGCTGGTACAGTCACTGTGTACATACATTACATTACTTATCCTGTATTATACTCCAGAGCTGCGCTCACTATTCTGCTGGTGCAGTCACTGTGTACATACATTACATTACTTATCCTGTATTATACTCCAGAGCTGCGCTCACTATTCTGCTGGTGCAGTCACTGTGTACATACATTACATTACTTATCCTGTATTATACTCCAGAGCTGCGCTCACTATTCTGCTGGTGCAGTCACTGTGTACATACATTACATTACTTATCCTTTATTATACTCCAGAGCTGCGCTCACTATTCTGCTGGTGCAGTCACTGTGTACATACATTACATTACTTATCCTGTATTATACTCCAGAGCTGCGCTCACTATTCTGCTGGTACAGTCACTGTGTACATACATTACATTACTTATCCTGTATTATACCCCAGAGCTGCGCTCACTATTCTGCTGGTACAGTCACTGTGTACATACATTACATTACTTATCTTGTATTATACCCCAGAGCTGCGCTCACTATTCTGCTGGTGCAGTCACTGTGTACATACATTACATTACTTATCCTGTATTATACCCCAGAGCTGCGCTCACTATTCTGCTGGTGCAGTCACTGTGTACATACATTACATTACTTATCCTGTATTATACCCCAGAGCTGCGCTCACTATTCTGCTGGTGCAGTCACTGTGTACATACATTACATTACTTATCCTGTATTATACTGCAGAGCTGTGCTCACTATTCTGCTGGTACAGTCACTGTGTACATACATTACATTACTTATCCTGTATTATACTCCAGAGCTGCGCTCACTATTCTGCTGGTGCAGTCACTGTGTACATATATTACATTATTTATCCTGTATTATACTCCAGAGCTGCGCTCACTATTCTGCTGGTACAGTCACTGTGTACATACATTACTTATCCTGTATTATACTCCAGAGCTGCGCTCACTATTCTGCTGGTACAGTCACTGTGTACATACATTACATTATTTATCCTGTATTATACTCCAGAGCTGCGCTCACTATTCTGCTGGTACAGTCACTGTGTACATACATTACTTATCCTGTATTATACTCCAGAGCTGCGCTCACTATTCTGCTGGTACAGTCACTGTGTACATACATTACTTATCCTGTATTATACTCCAGAGCTGCGCTCACTATTCTGCTGGTACAGTCACTGTGTACATACATTACATTACTTATCCTGTATTATACTCCAGAGCTGCGCTCACTATTCTTCTGGTGCAGTCACTGTGTACATACATTACATTACTTATCCTGTATTATACTCCAGAGCTGCGCTCACTATTCTGCTGGTGCAGTCACTGTGTACATACATTATATTACTTATCCTGTATTATACTCCAGAGCTGCGCTCACTATTCTGCTGGTACAGTCACTGTGTACACACATTACATTACTTATCCTGTATTATACTCCAGAGCTGCGCTCACTATTCTGCTGGTATAGTCACTGTGTACATACATTACATTACTTATCCTGAATTATACCCCAGAGCTGTGCTCACTATTCTGCTGGTGCAGTTACTGTGTACATACATTACATTACTTATCCTGTATTATACTCCAGAGCTGCGCTCACTATTCTGCTGGTGCAGTCACTGTGTACATACATTACATTACTTATCCTGTATTATACTCCAGAGCTGCGCTCACTATTCTGCTGGTGCAGTCACTGTGTACATACATTACATTACTTATCCTGTATTATATCCCAGAGCTGCGCTCACTATTCTGCTGGTACAGTCACTGTGTACATACATTACATTACTTATCCTGTATTATACTCCAGAGCTGCGCTCACTATTCTGCTGGTACAGTCACTGTGTACATACATTACATTACTTATCCTGTATTATACTCCAGAGCTGCGCTCACTATTCTGCTGGTGCAGTCACTGTGTACATACATTACATTACTTATCCTGTATTATATCCCAGAGCTGCGCTCACTATTCTGCTGGTGCAGTCACTGTGTACATACATTACATTACTTATCCTGTATTATACTCCAGAGCTGCGCTCACTATTCTGCTGGTGCAGTCACTGTGTACATACATTACATTACTTATCCTGTATTATATCCCAGAGCTGCGCTCACTATTCTGCTGGTGCAGTCACTGTGTACATACATTACATTACTTATCCTGTATTATACTCCAGAGCTGCGCTCACTATTCTGCTGGTACAGTCACTGTGTACATACATTACATTACTTATCCTGTATTATACTCCAGAGCTGCGCTCACTATTCTGCTGGTACAGTCACTGTATACATACATTACATTACTTATCCTGTATTATACCCCAGAGCTGCGCTCACTATTCTGCTGGTGCAGTCACTGTGTACTTACATTACATTACTTATCCTGTATTATACTCCAGAGCTGCGCTCACTATTCTGCTGGTGCAGTCACTGTGTACATACATTACATTACTTATCCTGTATTATACTCCAGAGCTGCGCTCACTATTCTGCTGGTACAGTCACTGTGTACATACATTACATTACTTATCCTGTATTATACTCCAGAGCTGCGCTCACTATTCTGCTGGTGCAGTCACTGTGTACATACATTACATTACTTATCCTGTATTATACCCCAGAGCTGTGCTCACTATTCTGCTGGTGCAGTCACTGTGTACATACATTACATTACTTATCCTGTATTATACTCCAGAGCTGCGCTCACTATTCTGCTGGTGCAGTCACTGTGTACATACATTACATTACTTATCCTGTATTATACTCCAGAGCTGCGCTCACTATTCTGCTGGTGCAGTCACTGTGTACATACATTACATTACTTATCCTGTATTATACTCCAGAGCTGCGCTCACTATTCTGCTGGTATAGTCACTGTGTACATACATTACATTACTTATCCTGTATTATACTCCAGAGCTGCGCTCACTATTCTGCTGGTGCAGTCACTGTGTACATACATTACATTATTTATCCTGTATTATACTCCAGAGCTGCGCTCACTATTCTGCTGGTACAGTCACTGTGTACATACATTACTTATCCTGTATTATACTCCAGAGCTGCGCTCACTATTCTGCTGGTACAGTCACTGTGTACATACATTACATTATTTATCCTGTATTATACTCCAGAGCTGCGCTCACTATTCTGCTGGTACAGTCACTGTGTACATACATTACTTATCCTGTATTATACTCCAGAGCTGCGCTCACTATTCTGCTGGTACAGTCACTGTGTACATACATTACTTATCCTGTATTATACTCCAGAGCTGCGCTCACTATTCTGCTGGTACAGTCACTGTGTACATACATTACATTACTTATCCTGTATTATACTCCAGAGCTGCGCTCACTATTCTGCTGGTGCAGTCACTGTGTACATACATTACATTACTTATCCTGTATTATACTCCAGAGCTGCGCTCACTATTCTGCTGGTGCAGTCACTGTGTACATACATTACATTACTTATCCTGTATTATACTCCAGAGCTGCGCTCACTATTCTGCTGGTGCAGTCACTGTGTACATACATTACATTACTTATCCTTTATTATACTCCAGAGCTGCGCTCACTATTCTGCTGGTGCAGTCACTGTGTACATACATTACATTACTTATCCTGTATTATACTCCAGAGCTGCGCTCACTATTCTGCTGGTACAGTCACTGTGTACATACATTACATTACTTATCCTGTATTATACCCCAGAGCTGCGCTCACTATTCTGCTGGTACAGTCACTGTGTACATACATTACATTACTTATCTTGTATTATACCCCAGAGCTGCGCTCACTATTCTGCTGGTGCAGTCACTGTGTACATACATTACATTACTTATCCTGTATTATACCCCAGAGCTGCGCTCACTATTCTGCTGGTGCAGTCACTGTGTACATACATTACATTACTTATCCTGTATTATACCCCAGAGCTGCGCTCACTATTCTGCTGGTGCAGTCACTGTGTACATACATTACATTACTTATCCTGTATTATACTGCAGAGCTGTGCTCACTATTCTGCTGGTACAGTCACTGTGTACATACATTACATTACTTATCCTGTATTATACTCCAGAGCTGCGCTCACTATTCTGCTGGTGCAGTCACTGTGTACATACATTACATTATTTATCCTGTATTATACTCCAGAGCTGCGCTCACTATTCTGCTGGTACAGTCACTGTGTACATACATTACTTATCCTGTATTATACTCCAGAGCTGCGCTCACTATTCTGCTGGTACAGTCACTGTGTACATACATTACATTATTTATCCTGTATTATACTCCAGAGCTGCGCTCACTATTCTGCTGGTACAGTCACTGTGTACATACATTACTTATCCTGTATTATACTCCAGAGCTGCGCTCACTATTCTGCTGGTACAGTCACTGTGTACATACATTACTTATCCTGTATTATACTCCAGAGCTGCGCTCACTATTCTGCTGGTACAGTCACTGTGTACATACATTACATTACTTATCCTGTATTATACTCCAGAGCTGCGCTCACTATTCTTCTGGTGCAGTCACTGTGTACATACATTACATTACTTATCCTGTATTATACTCCAGAGCTGCGCTCACTATTCTGCTGGTGCAGTCACTGTGTACATACATTATATTACTTATCCTGTATTATACTCCAGAGCTGCGCTCACTATTCTGCTGGTACAGTCACTGTGTACACACATTACATTACTTATCCTGTATTATACTCCAGAGCTGCGCTCACTATTCTGCTGGTATAGTCACTGTGTACATACATTACATTACTTATCCTGAATTATACCCCAGAGCTGTGCTCACTATTCTGCTGGTGCAGTTACTGTGTACATACATTACATTACTTATCCTGTATTATACTCCAGAGCTGCGCTCACTATTCTGCTGGTGCAGTCACTGTGTACATACATTACATTACTTATCCTGTATTATACTCCAGAGCTGCGCTCACTATTCTGCTGGTGCAGTCACTGTGTACATACATTACATTACTTATCCTGTATTATATCCCAGAGCTGCGCTCACTATTCTGCTGGTACAGTCACTGTGTACATACATTACATTACTTATCCTGTATTATACTCCAGAGCTGCGCTCACTATTCTGCTGGTACAGTCACTGTGTACATACATTACATTACTTATCCTGTATTATACTCCAGAGCTGCGCTCACTATTCTGCTGGTGCAGTCACTGTGTACATACATTACATTACTTATCCTGTATTATATCCCAGAGCTGCGCTCACTATTCTGCTGGTGCAGTCACTGTGTACATACATTACATTACTTATCCTGTATTATACTCCAGAGCTGCGCTCACTATTCTGCTGGTACAGTCACTGTGTACATACATTACATTACTTATCCTGTATTATACTCCAGAGCTGCGCTCACTATTCTGCTGGTACAGTCACTGTATACATACATTACATTACTTATCCTGTATTATACCCCAGAGCTGCGCTCACTATTCTGCTGGTGCAGTCACTGTGTACTTACATTACATTACTTATCCTGTATTATACTCCAGAGCTGCGCTCACTATTCTGCTGGTGCAGTCACTGTGTACATACATTACATTACTTATCCTGTATTATACTCCAGAGCTGCGCTCACTATTCTGCTGGTACAGTCACTGTGTACATACATTACATTACTTATCCTGTATTATACTCCAGAGCTGCGCTCACTATTCTGCTGGTGCAGTCACTGTGTACATACATTACATTACTTATCCTGTATTATACCCCAGAGCTGTGCTCACTATTCTGCTGGTGCAGTCACTGTGTACATACATTACATTACTTATCCTGTATTATACTCCAGAGCTGCGCTCACTATTCTGCTGGTGCAGTCACTGTGTACATACATTACATTACTTATCCTGTATTATACTCCAGAGCTGCGCTCACTATTCTGCTGGTGCAGTCACTGTGTACATACATTACATTACTTATCCTGTATTATACCCCAGAGCTGTGCTCACTATTCTGCTGGTATAGTCACTGTGTACATACATTACATTACTTATCCTGTATTATACTCCAGAGCTGCGCTCACTATTCTGCTGGTGCAGTCACTGTGTACATACATTACATTACTTATCCTGTATTATACTCCAGAGCTGCGCTCACTATTCTGCTGGTATAGTCACTGTGTACATACATTACATTACTTATCCTGTATTATACTCCAGAGCTGCGCTCACTATTCTGCTGGTACAGTCACTGTGTACATACATTACATTACTTATCCTGTATTATACTCCAGAGCTGCGCTCACTATTCTGCTGGTGCAGTCACTGTGTACATACATTACATTACTTATCCTGTATTATACCCCAGAGCTGCGCTCACTATTCTGCTGGTGCAGTCACTGTGTACATACATTACATTACTTATCCTGTATTATACCCCAGAGCTGCGCTCACTATTCTGCTGGTAGTCACTGTGTACATACATTACATTACTTATCCTGTATTATACTCCAGAGCTGCGCTCACTATTCTGCTGGTACAGTCACTGTGTGCATATACATTACATTACTTATCCTGTATTATACTCCAGAGCTGCGCTCACTATTCTGCTGGTGCAGTCACTGTGTACATACATTACATTACTTATCCTGTATTATACCCTAGAGCTGCGCTCACTATTCTGCTGGTGCAGTCACTGTGTACATACATTACATTACTTATCCTGTATTATACTCCAGAGCTGCGCTCACTATTCTGCTGGTGCAGTCACTGTGTACATACATTACATTACTTATCCTGTATTATACTCCAGAGCTGCGCTCACTATTCTGCTGGTGCAGTCACTGTGTACATACATTACATTACTTATCCTGTATTATACCCCAGAGCTGCGCTCACTATTCTGCTGGCACAGTCACTGTGTACATACATTACATTACTTATCCTGTATTATACTCCAGAGCTGCGCTCACTATTCTGCTGGTGCAGTCACTGTGTACATACATTACATTACTTATCCTGTATTATACCCCAGAGCTGCGCTCACTATTCTGCTGGTCACTGTGTACATACATTACTTACCCTGTATTATACTCCAGAGCTGCGCTCACTATTCTGCTGGTACAGTCACTGTGTACATACATTACATTACTTATCCTGTATTATACTGCAGAGCTGCGCTCACTATTCTGCTGGTACAGTCACTGTGTACATACATTACATTACTTATCCTGTATTATACTGCAGAGCTGCGCTCACTATTCTGCTGGTGCAGTCACTGTGTACATACATTACATTACTTATCCTGTATTATACTCCAGAGCTGCGCTCACTATTCTGCTGGTGCAGTCACTGTGTACATACATTACATTACTTATCCTGTATTATACTCCAGAGCTGCGCTCACTATTCTGCTGGTACAGTCACTGTGTACATACATTACATTACTTATCCTGTATTATACTCCAGAGCTGCGCTCACTATTCTGCTGGTACAGTCACTGTATACATACATTACATTACTTCTCCTGTATTATACCCCAGAGCTGCGCTCACTATTCTGCTGGTACAGTCACTGTGTACATACATTACATTACTTATCCTGTATTATACTGCAGAGCTGCGCTCACTATTCTGCTGCTACAGTTACTATATACTCCAGGAGAGTTATTCTGTTGACATACAGCCATGGGGTTGCAGTGACCTTCCATACGTCCCCTAGAGGGCGCTGTGCTATCACCCTGCTATCACCCACTGCTGCATACATTTCTAGGTCAGTATGGGCAGTGTCTGGTTTCGGGATCACTCGGCACGTCTGCGGTGCATCGCTCCCATCACTTCTACATTACACATTTTCCGTGCACTCTGTAACGTATCTGCAGGTGAGATCCTGTGACTGGAGTTTGGCGTCCGCTGAGGTCTGGGCTGCTGCGGCTACTTCTCTACATCACTGCTGCAGCTGCGTTGCAGACACAGGCTCAGCATGAAGTTTTCCATTCACACGTCTGAGCTGTCCCAGGACTTACACTAGGGCACTGTTCACATGGAGGTTGTTAGCACATATCCTTAGGCAGATTATTGCCCTTATTACCCCGCCATCTTCTCAGTGTCATTTATAAGCACAGACTGTCCCACGTACCTCTCGCACCTCTCCCAGGTGATCCGGCTGTAACATTTGGGCTTTCCTGCTGGCGGGCACTGTGCGGTGGTGGCCGATGTTGAAGAAGGAGGAGGCATTTTGGCTAGGCCGGCGCTGGGAGCCCGGGGAGCTGCCACTGCCCTGTGACGCCAGAGAGAAGCTGCGAGACTTAAGTGGGGGATTGTTCTGCAGGGGGGAGAAGAAAAGGTAAGACCAGAACGTGCACCCTGCGCTGCCCCCCACTATGATCCGGACACCCCCTCACCTTGCCAATGGCCTCTGTATGGTGCTGAGTGCAGATCTGCAGACGGCTCACCCAGTGCTGACGCTCCTTAGTGTCCGAAGCTGATGGGTAAATAATAACCAATTACCTCTACAAACAGGTTACCCAGGAGGATACCCCCAAGTGGTAGGCAAGGCGGGAGGATACCCCCTCAAGTGGTAGGCAAGGCGGGAGGATACCCCCTCAAGTGGTAAGCAAGGCGGGAGGATACCCCCTCCAAGTGGTAAGCAAGGCGGGAGGATACCCCCTCAAGTGGTAAGCAAGGCGGGAGGATACCCCCTCCAAGTGGTAGGCAAGACGGGAGGATACCCCCTACAATTGGTAAGCAAGGCGGAAGGATACCCCCTCCAAGTGGTAAGCAAGGCGGGAGGATACCCCCTCCAAGTGGTAAGCAAGGCGGGAGGATACCCCCTCCAAGTGGTAAGCAAGGCGGGAGGATACCCCCTCAAGTGGTAAGCAAGGTGGGAGGATACCCTCTCCAAGTGGTAAGCAAGGCGGGAGGATACCCCCTACAAGTGGTAGGCAAGGCGGGAGGATAACCCCACAGGTAAGCAAGGTGGGAGGTGAGTCAGGTGTTTGGCTATCCCCTACAGGTGGGTCGGGTGTTTGGCTATCCCCTACAGGTGGGTCGGGTGTTTGGCTATCCCCTACAGGTGGGTCGGGTGTTTGGCTATCCCCTACAGGTGGGTCGGGTGTTTGGCTATCCCCTACAGGTGGGTCGGGTGTTTGGCTATCCCCTACAGGTGGGTCGGGTGTTTGGCTATCCCCTACAGGTGGGTGGGGTGTTTGGCTATCCCCTACAGGTGGGTGGGGTGTTTGGCTATCCCCTACAGGTGGGTGGGGTGTTTGGCTATCCCCTACAGGTGGGTGGGGTGTTTGGCTATCCCCTACAGGTGGGTGGGGTGTTTGGCTATCCCCTACAGGTGGGTCGGGTGTTTGGCTATCCCCTACAGGTGGGTCGGGTGTTTGGCTATCCCCTACAGGTGGGTCGGGTGTTTGGCTATCCCCTACAGGTGGGTCGTGTGTTTGGCTATCCTCTGCTGGTAGGTCGGGTGTTTGGCTATCCCCTACAGGTGGGTCGGGTGTTTGGCTATCCCCTACAGGTGGGTCGGGTGTTTGGCTATCCCGTATAGGTGGGTCGGGTGTTTGGCTATCCC
The DNA here is from genome assembly GCF_031893055.1 of Leptodactylus fuscus. Lineage (NCBI taxonomy): Eukaryota > Metazoa > Chordata > Amphibia > Anura > Leptodactylidae > Leptodactylus > Leptodactylus fuscus. Next base: position 96,883,955 of record NC_134272.1, read on the forward strand.
GTATAGGTGGGTCGGGTGTTTGGCTATCCTGTATAGGTGGGTCGGGTGTTTGGCTATCCTGTATAGGTGGGTCGGGTGTTTGGCTATCCTGTATAGGTGGGTCGGGTGTTTGGCTATCCTGTATAGGTGGGTCGGGTGATTGGCTATCCTGTATAGGTGGGTCGGGTGTTTGGCTATCCTGTATAGGTGGGTCGGGTGTTTGGCTATCCTGTATAGGTGGGTCGGGTGTTTGGCTATCCTCAGCTGGTAGGTCGGGTGTTTGGCTATCCTCTGCTGGTAGGTCGGGTGTTTGGCTATCCTCTGCTGGTAGGTCGGGTGTTTGGCTATCCCCTACAGGTGGGTCGTGTGTTTGGCTATCCTCTGCTGGTAGGTCGTGTGTTTGGCTATCCTCTGCTGGTAGGTCGGGTGTTTGGCTATCCCCTACAGGTGGGTCGGGTGATTGGCTATCCTGTATAGGTGGGTCGGGTGTTTGGCTATCCTCTGCTGTTAGGTCGTGTGTTTGGCTATCCTCTGCTGGTAGGTCAGGTGTTTGGCTATCCTCTGCTGGTAGGTCGTGTTTGGCTATCCTCTGCTGGTAGGTCGGGTGTTTGGCTATCCCCTACAGGTGGGTCGGGTGTTTGGCTATCCTCTGCTGGTAGGTCGGGTGTTTGGCTATCCTCTGCTGGTAGGTCGGGTGTTTGGCTATCCTCTGCTGGTACGTCGGGTGTTTGGCTATCCTCTGCTGGTAGGTCGGGTGTTTGGCTATCCTCTGCTGGTAGGTCGGGTGTTTGGCTATCCTGTATAGGTGGGTCGGGTGATTGGCTATCCTCTGCTGGTAGGTCGGGTGTTTGGCTATCCTCTGCTGGTAGGTCGGGTGTTTGGCTATCCTGTATAGGTGGGTCGGGTGATTGGCTATCCTCTGCTGGTAGGTCGTGTGTTTGGCTATCCTCTGCTGGTAGGTCGGGTGTTTGGCTATCCTCTGCTGGTAGGTCGGGTGTTTGGCTATCCTCTGCTGGTAGGTCGGGTGTTTGGCTATCCTGTATAGGTGGGTCGGGTGATTGGCTATCCTCTGCTGGTAGGTCGTGTGTTTGGCTATCCTCTGCTGGTAGGTCGGGTGTTTGGCTATCCCCTACAGGTGGGTCGGGTGTTTGGCTATCCTGTATAGGTGGGTCGGGTGTTTGGCTATCCTGTATAGGTGGGTCGGGTGTTTGGCTATCCTCTGCTGGTAGGTTGGGTGTTTGGCTATCCTGTATAGGTAGGTCGGGTGTTTGGCTATCCTCTGCTGGTAGGTCGGGTGTTTGGCTATCCTCTGCTGGTAGGTCGAGTGTTTGGCTATCCTCTGCTGGTAGGTCGGGTGTTTGGCTATCCTGTATAGGTGGGTCGGGTGATTGGCTATCCTCTGCTGGTAGGTCGGGTGTTTGGCTATCCTCTGCTGGTAGGTCGGGTGTTTGGCTATCCTCTGCTGGTAGGTCGGATGTTTGGCTATCCTCTGCTGGTAGGTTGGGTGTTTGGCTATCCTCTGCTGGTAGGTCGGGTGTTTGGCTATCCTCTGCTGGTAGGTCGGGTGTTTGGCTATCCTGTATAGGTGGGTCGGGTGACTGGCTATCCTCTGCTGGTAGGTCGGGTGTTTGGCTATCCTCTGCTGGAAGGTCGGGTGTTTGGCTATCCTCTGCTGGTAGGTCGGGTGTTTGGCTATCCTGTATAGGTGGGTCGGGTGATTGGCTATCCTGTATAGGTGGGTCGGGTGATTGGCTATCCTCTGCTGGTAGGTCGGGTGTTTGGCTATCCTCTGCTGGTAGGTCGGGTGTTTGGCTATCCTGTATAGGTGGGTCGGGTGTTTGGCTATCCTGTATAGGTGGGTCGGGTGTTTGGCTATCCTCTGCTGGTAGGTCGGGTGTTTGGCTATCCTGTATAGGTAGGTCGGGTGTTTGGCTATCCTCTGCTGGTAGGTCGGGTGTTTGGCTATCCTCTGCTGGTAGGTCGGGTGTTTGGCTATCCTCTGCTGGTAGGTCGGGTGTTTGGCTATCCTCTGCTGGTAGGTCGGGTGTTTGGCTATCCTGTATAGGTGGGTCGGGTGTTTGGCTATCCTGTATAGGTGGGTCGGGTGTTTGGCTATCCTCTGCTGGTAGGTCGGGTGTTTGGCTATCCTGTATAGGTAGGTCGGGTGTTTGGCTATCCTGTATAGGTGGGTCGGGTGTTTGGCTATCCTGTATAGGTAGGTCGGGTATTTGGCTATCCTGTATAGGTGGGTCGTGTGTATGGCTATCCTGTATAGGTAGGTCGGGTGTTTGGCTATCCTCTGCTGGTAGGTCAGGTGTTTGGCTATCCTCTGCTGGAAGGTCGGGTGTTTGGCTATCCTGTATAGGTAGGTCGGGTGTTTGGCTATCCTCTGCTGGTAGGTCAGGTGTTTGGCTATCCTCTGCTGGAAGGTCGGGTGTTTGGCTATCCTGTATAGGTAGGTCGGGTGTTTGGCTATCCTCTGCTGGTAGGTCGTGTGTTTGGCTATCCCCTACAGGTGGGTCGTGTGTTTGGCTATCCTGTATAGGTGGGTCGGGTGTTTGGCTATCCTGTATAGGTGGGTCGGGTGATTGGCTATCCTCTGCTGGTAGGTCGTGTGTTTGGCTATCCTGTATAGGTGGGTCGGGTGATTGGCTATCCTCTGCTGGTAGGTCGTGTGTTTGGCTATCCTCTGCTGGTAGGTCGTGTGTTTGGCTATCCCCTACAGGTGGGTCGTGTGTTTGGCTTTCCTGTATAGGTGGATCGGGTGATTGGCTATCCTCTGCTGGTAGGTCAGGTGTTTGGCTATCCTCTGCTGGTAGGTCGTGTGTTTGGCTATCCTCTGCTAGTAGGTCGGGTGTTTGGCTATCCTGTATAGGTTGGTCGTGTGTTTGGCTATCCTCTGCTGGTAGGTCGGGTGTTTGGCTATCCTGTATAGGTAGGTCGGGTGTTTGGCTATCCTGTATAGGTGGGTCGGGTGTTTGGCTATCCTGTATAGGTAGGTCGGGTATTTGGCTATCCTGTATAGGTGGGTCGTGTGTTTGGCTATCCTGTATAGGTAGGTCGGGTATTTGGCTATCCTGTATAGGTAGGTCGGGTGTTTGGCTATCCTCTGCTGGTAGGTCAGGTGTTTGGCTATCCTCTGCTGGAAGGTCGGGTGTTTGGCTATCCTGTATAGGTAGGTCGGGTGTTTGGCTATCCTCTGCTGGTAGGTCAGGTGTTTGGCTATCCCCTACAGGTGGGTCGTGTGTTTGGCTATCCTGTATAGGTGGGTCAGGTGTTTGGCTATCCTGTATAGGTGGGTCGGGTGATTGGCTATCCTCTGCTGGTAGGTCATGTGTTTGGCTATCCTGTATAGGTGGGTCGGGTGATTGGCTATCCTCTGCTGGTAGGTCGTGTGTTTGGCTATCCTCTGCTGGTAGGTCGTGTGTTTGGCTATCCCCTACAGGTGGGTCGTGTGTTTGGCTATCCTGTATAGGTGGGTCGGGTGATTGGCTATCCTCTGCTGGTAGGTCAGGTGTTTGGCTATCCTCTGCTGGTAGGTCGTGTGTTTGGCTATCCTCTGCTAGTAGGTCGGGTGTTTGGCTATCCTGTATAGGTGGGTCGTGTGTTTGGCTATCCTGTATAGGTGGGTCGGGTGATTGGCTATCCTCTGCTGGTAGGTCGGGTGATTGGCTATCCTCTGCTGGTAGGTCGGGTGATTGGCTATCCTCTGCTGGTAGGTCGGGTGTTTGGCTATCCTCTGCTGGTAGGTCCTGTGTTTGGCTATCCTCTGCTGGTAGGTCAGGTGTTTGGCTATCCTCTGCTGGTAGGTCGTGTGTTTGGCTATCCTGTATAGGTGGGTCGGGTGTTTGGCTATCCTGTATAGGTGGGTCGGGTGATTGGCTATCCTCTGCTGGTAGGTCGTGTGTTTGGCTATCCTCTGCTGGTAGGTCAGGTGTTTGGCTATCCTCTGCTGGTAGGTCAGGTGTTTGGCTATCCTGTATAGGTGGGTCGGGTGATTGGCTATCCTCTGCTGGTAGGTCAGGTGTTTGGCTATCCTCTGCTGGTAGGTCAGGTGTTTGGCTATCCTCTGCTGGTAGGTCAGGTGTTTGGCTATCCTCTGCTGGTAGGTCAGGTGTTTGGCTATCCTCTGCTGGTAGGTCGGGTGATTGGCTATCTTGTATAGGTGTATCGGGTGATTGGCTATCTTGTATAGGTGGGTCGGGTGTTTGGCTATCCTGTATAGGTGGGTCGGGTGATTGGCTATCCTCTGCTGGTAGGTCAGGTGTTTGGCTATCCTCTGCTGGTAGGTCAGGTGTTTGGCTATCCTCTGCTGGTAGGCAGGGCACCCTCATGTCAGTCCCTCACCTCTCAGTTTGTACAGCTCTCCACTTGCAGCATTGACTGTGAATGTATGGGAGTCCTCGTCGCTGGGGGAGATGACGGCCCCCGCCAGCTGCACCGTACCTCGCGGCTTCTGGTTCTTCGACTGCTCATTTACAAAATATTCCAATAGCCCGGCTTCATTGTTCAAAACGAAAAACCTGAAAGTGGGAGAGAAAAGGAAAGACGTCTGCCGCCAAGTGGTGGAACGGAGTCATTACACAAAGGTCCTGTCAGTATCCCGGAATTAGGGCGGCCGCACACCTCTCTCCCGACTCCCCCATAGTTAGGCAACATGGGCAGCGCATGCGCAGACTCCGAGGGAGGGGAGAGGAGGCTTATAAAGAAGAGATCAGGACAAGTGGTCAACGGCCCCAATCCTTATCTGCCATCAAGAGGGAACGGAGGGGGCACGTTGTGGGTCTGTCCCTTTACATGGGGCACGTTGTGGGTCTGTCCCTTTACATGGGGCACGTTGTGGGTCTGTCCCTTTACATGGGGCACATTGCGGGTCTGTCCCTTTACATGGGGCACGTTGGGGGTCTGTCCCTTACATGGGGCACGTTGTGGGTCTGTCCCTTTACATGGGGCACGTTGGGGGTCTGTCCCTTACATGGGGCACGTTCTGGGTCTGTCCCTTACATGGGGCACGTTGTGGGTCTGTCCCTTTACATGGGGCACGTTCTGGGTCTGTCCCTTTACATGGGGCACGTTGTGGGTCTGTCCCTTTACATGGGGCACGTTGTGGGTCTGTCCCTTTACATGGGGCACGTTGTGGGTCTGTCCCTTTACATGGGGCACGTTCTGGGTCTGTCCCTTTACATGGGGCACGTTGGGGGTCTGTCCCTTACATGGGGCACGTTGTGGGTCTGTCCCTTTACATGGGGCACGTTGTGGGTCTGTCCCTTTACATGGGGCACGTTGGGGGTCTGTCCCTTTACATGGGGCACGTTCTGGGTCTTGTCTTCATTGATGTTGGACACAATTTCTTCACAATTTCTGATCTGTTGCAGATTTTGACTAAATGGGGACTGTGCAGCTGTAGAGGGGAGCGGGGCCACAATGGGGGGCTTCTTACCCCACCCACCTACCTGAACTGCCAGCCAGTGACCAGGTTTGTGTATTTCATCAGATAGCCACAGATGTTCTCCATGTGGTCGCTGTTGGAGAGAGCAGAGGACATGTCAGTCACCGCCCGGCAGCGCCTATGTAGGCACCTATATAACGGTATTTTCTAAGCCAAGCACCCCAATAACACCCCAAGTGACCCCCAAAGCCCAAGCTGATACACAGAGCGCAGAGTGAGAACCCTAAAGATATCGCGTATACCCCGGGTACACAAGGCTGAGACCCTCATGTTCCCTGCACTGATATCCTGTAACAACACATCTGCTGTGACAATATTTTTGCACCCCCGCCCCTGTCCATGTCACTTGATCTTCTGGCCGCTGCAGCGCCTCGCCCTGTGACCCCGTCTTCTATGCGTCTCCAGAACATTCTGAGGAGATCAGCAGAACATTCACTTCCCCATCACAAACTAGTCAAACATTAACCCTGTGATGTCCCGGCTCCATACACAAGGGTCATCAGGGTCATCGCTGCAACGTCCGTCACCTCCCCCGCCACATCCAGCTCTGCGGAGGAGCGCGGCCGGTGACATCAGAAAATAATTGATTCCACCTGATTTATGGCGCTGTTTGGTCCCCATCTTAAGGAACTCACCCAAAAACTAAGGGCGTCCCAAAACCTCTCTGCCCCAGTATGATAAATAGCACATAGTAGGCGGGACGCAGAACACCGAAACTGAGACAACATTACATGATGTCATCTATATGTGAATACGGCTACAAACAACTTAACGAGCCTATTCCATGACACCGCCCCCCGCACTCCTCTCCATACATCACACCCTCCCTACAAAACACACCATCCTTTCCAGTAGTCTTCCTAGGACACAGCTTCCTCCTCCAAGCCCCTCCCAGGACAGGCCACCCTCACTCAGGCTCCTCCCAGGACAGGCCACCCTCACTCAGGCCCCTCCCAGGACAGGCCACCCTCACTCAGGCTCCTCCCAGGACAGGCCACCCTCACTCAGGCCCCTCCCAGGACAGGCCACCCTCACTCAGGCTCCTCCCAGGACAGGCCACCCTCACTCAGGCTCCTCCCAGGACAGGCCACCCTCACTCAGGCCCCTCCCAGGACAGGCCACCCTCACTCAGGCCCCTCCCAGGACAGGCCACCCTCACTCAGTCCCCTCCCAGGACAGGCCACCCTCACTCAGGCTCCTCCCAGGACAGGCCACCCTCACTCAGGCTCCTCCCAGGACAGGCCACCCTCACTCAGGCTCCTCCCAGGACAGGCCACCCTCACTCAGGCTCCTCCCAGGACAGGCCACCCTCACTCAGGCTCCTCCCAGGACAGGCCACCCTCACTCAGTCCCCTCCCAGGACAGGCCACCCTCACTCAGGCCCCTCCCAGGACAGGCCACCCTCACTCAGGCTCCTCCCAGGACAGGCCACCCTCACTCAGGCTCCTCCCGGGACCGGCCACCCTCACTCAGGCTCCTCCCGGGACCGGCCACCCTCACTCAGGCTCCTCCCGGGACAGGCCACCCTCACTCAGGCTCCTCCCGGGACAGGCCACCCTCACTCAGGCTCCTCCCGGGACAGGCCACCCTCACTCAGGCTCCTCCCGGGACAGGCCACCCTCACTCAGGCTCCTCCCGGGACAGGCCACCCTCACTCAGGCTCCTCCCGGGACAGGCCACCCTCACTCAGGCTCCTCCCGGGACAGGCCACCCTCACTCAGGCTCCTCCCGGGACAGGCCACCCTCACTCAGGCTCCTCCCGGGACAGGCCACCCTCACTCAGGCTCCTCCCGGGACAGGCCACCCTCACTCAGGCTCCTCCCAGGACAGGCCACCCTCACTCAGGCCCCTCCCAGGACAGGCCACCCTCACTCAGGCCCCTCCCAGGACAGGCCACCCTCACTCAGGCCCCTCCCAGGACAGGCCACCCTCACTCAGGCTCCTCCCAGGACAGGCCACCCTCACTCAGGCTCCTCCCAGGACAGGCCACCCTCACTCAGGCCCCTCCCAGGACAGGCCACCCTCACTCAGGCTCCTCCCAGGACAGGCCACCCTCACTCAGGCTCCTCCCAGGACAGGCCACCCTCACTCAGGCTCCTCCCAGGACAGGCCACCCTCACTCAGGCTCCTCCCAGGACAGGCCACCCTCACTCTGGCTCCTCCCAGGACAGGCCACCCTCACTCTGGCTCCTCCCAGGACAGGCCACCCTCACTCAGGCTCCTCCCAGGACAGGCCACCCTCACTCAGGCTCCTCCCAGGACCGGCAACCCTCACTCAGGCTCCTCCCAGGACAGGCCACCCTCACTCAGGCTCCTCCCAGGACAGGCCACCCTCACTCAGGCTCCTCCCAGGACAGGCCACCCTCACTCAGGCTCCTCCCAGGACCGGCCACCCTCACTCAGGCTCCTCCCAGGACAAGCCACCCTCACTCAGGCTCCTCCCAGGACAGGCCACCCTCACTCAGGCTCCTCCCAGGACAGGCCACCCTCACTCAGGCTCCTCCCAGGACAGGCCACCCTCACTCAGGCTCCTCCCAGGACAGGCCACCCTCACTCAGGCTCCTCCCGGGACAGGCCACCCTCACTCAGGCTCCTCCCAGGACAGGCCACCCTTACTCAGGCTCCTCCCAGGACAGGCCACCCTCACTCAGGCTCCTCCCAGGACAGGCCACCCTCACTCAGGCTCCTCCCAGGACAGGCCACCCTCACTCAGGCTCCTCCCAGGACAGGCCACCCTCACTCAGGCTCCTCCCAGGACAGGCCACCCTCACTCTGGCTCCTCCCAGGACAGGCCACCCTCACTCTGGCTCCTCCCAGGACAGGCCACCCTCACTCTGGCTCCTCCCAGGACAGGGTGGAGCCCTTGGTACACTGACCTGTATTGCCACACTTTGCTGCTGACCCCCCGCGAGGGCACTCGGTGGTTGTGGGGGCTGGGGGTCAGGTCTAGCTTCCCATCACTATCAGAGACTTTCATAGCCGGAGGGTCACTCTGCATGGTGAAATCACTGCGCTCTCATATACAGAGAGCTGTCCCTCAGATGGTAGATGTCTCTCTGGAGCAGTCACTCAGATGGAAGATGTCTCTGGAGCCGTCTCTCTGCCTCGGACAGTAGATGTCTTTGCAGAGCAGTCTCTCAGTTAGTGGATGTCTCCATGAAGCAGTCTCTCTCTGTAAAGGAGGCAGAAATGTCTGTATAAATATGGAGACTCCGGGGCTCTGGGGTATTTCTACACCAAAACTAAAAATAGCAGTGTGAGCTCTTTATTCAATGTCACAGCAGTGTCTCGCTCCGGTCTCAGGTGCTGTCACATGGAATAACAAGAGTTCAGTCTGATTTTAGCACCTTGAGATCCTGGAGCGCAACAGATCCTACTAATATTATACAGTGTTGGCCAAAAGTATCGCCCCCTGCAGTCCTGTCAGATAATCCTCGGTGTCCCCCAGATAATGATTACACAGCACAGACTCTTATATAGTATATAAGTGACACAGGGTATATACAGTATAAGTATCGCCCCCTGCAGTCCTGTCAGATAATCCTCGTTGTCCCCCAGATAATGATTACACAGCACAGACTCTTATATAGTATATAAGTGACACAGGGTATATACAGTATAAGTATCGCCCCCTGCAGTCCTGTCAGATAATCCTCGCTGTCCCCCAGATAATGATTACACAGCACAGACTCTTATATAGTATATAAGTGACACAGGGTATATACAGTATAAGTATCGCCCCCTGCAGTCCTGTCAGATAATCCTCGCTGTCCCCCAGATAATGATTACACAGCACAGACTCTTATATAGTATATAAGTGACACAGGGTATATACAGTATAAGTATCACCCCCTGCAGTCCTGTCAGATAATCCTCGGTGTCCCCCAGATAATGATTACCCAGCACAAACTCTTATATAGTATATAAGTGACACAGGGTATATACAGTATAAGTATCGCCCCCTGCAGTCCTGTCAGATAATCCTCGCTGTCCCCCAGATAATGATTACACAGCACAAACTCTTATATAGTATATAAGTGACACAGGGTATATACAGTATAAGTATCGCCCCCTGCAGTCCTGTCAGATAATCCTCGTTGTCCCCCAGATAATGATTACACAGCACAGACTCTTATATAGTATATAAGTGACACAGGGTATATACAGTATAAGTATCACCCCCTGCAGTCCTGTCAGATAATCCTCGCTGTCCCCCAGATAATGATTACACAGCACAGACTCTTATATAGTATATAAGTGACACAGGGTATATACAGTATAAGTATCGCCCCCTGCAGTCCTGTCAGATAATCCTCGCTGTCTCCAGATAATGATTACACAGCACAGACTCTTATATAGTATATAAGTGACACAGGGTATATACAGTATAAGTATCGCCCCCTGCAGTCCTGTCAGATAATCCTCGGTGTCCCCCAGATAATGATTACACAGCACAGACTCTTATATAGTATATAAGTGACACAGGGTATATACAGTATAAGTATCGCCCCCTGCAGTCCTGTCAGATAATCCTCGCTGTCCTCCAGATAATGATTACACAGCACAGACTCTTATATAGTATATTAGTGACACAGGGTATATACAGTATAAGTATCGCCCCCTGCAGTCCTGTCAGATAATCCTCGGTGTCCCCCAGATAATGATTACACAGCACAGACTCTTATATAGTATATAAGTGACACAGGGTATATACAGTATAAGTATCGCCCCCTGCAGTCCTGTCAGATAATCCTCGCTGTCCTCCAGATAATGATTACACAGCACAGACTCTTATATAGTATATAAGTGACACAGGGTATATACAGTATAAGTATCGCCCCCTGCAGTCCTGTCAGATAATCCTCGCTGTCCCCCAGATAATGATTACACAGCACAGACTCTTATATAGTATATAAGTGACACAGGGTATATACAGTATAAGTATCGCCCCCTGCAGTCCTGTCAGATAATCCTCGCTGTCCCCCAGATAATGATTATACAGCACAAACTCTTATATAGTATATAAGTGACACAGGGTATATACAGTATAAGTATCGCCCCCTGCAGTCCTGTCAGATAATCCTCGTTGTCCCCCAGATAATGATTACACAGCACAGACTCTTATATAGTATATAAGTGACACAGGGTATATACAGTATAAGTATCACCCCCTGCAGTCCTGTCAGATAATCCTCGCTGTCCCCCAGATAATGATTACACAGCACAGACTCTTATATAGTATATAAGTGACACAGGGTATATACAGTATAAGTATCGCCCCCTGCAGTCCTGTCAGATAATCCTCGCTGTCTCCAGATAATGATTACACAGCACAGACTCTTATATAGTATATAAGTGACACAGGGTATATACAGTATAAGTATCGCCCCCTGCAGTCCTGTCAGATAATCCTCGCTGTCCCCCAGATAATGATTACACAGCACAGACTCTTATATAGTATATAAGTGACACAGGGTATATACAGTATAAGTATCGCCCCCTGCAGTCCTGTCAGATAATCCTCACTGTCCCCCAGATAATGATTACACAGCACAAACTCTTATATAGTATATAAGTGACACAGGGTATATACAGTATAAGTATCGCCCCCTGCAGTCCTGTCAGATAATCCTCGCTGTCCCCCAGATAATGATTACACAGCACAAACTCTTATATAGTATATAAGTGACACAGGGTATATACAGTATAAGTATCACCCCCCTGCAGTCCTGTCAGATAATCCTCGCTGTCCCCAGATAATGATTACACAGCACAGACTCTTATATAGTATATAAGTGACACAGGGTATATACAGTATAAGTATCGCCCCCTGCAGTCCTGTCAGATAATCCTCGCTGTCCCCCAGATAATGATTACACAGCACAGACTCTTATATAGTATATAAGTGACACAGGGTATATACAGTATAAGTATCGCCCCCTGCAGTCCTGTCAGATAATCCTCGCTGTCCCCCAGATAATGATTACACAGCACAGACTCTTATATAGTATATAAGTGACACAGCAGGGTATATACAGTATAAGTATCGCCCCCTGCAGTCCTGTCAGATAATCCTCGGTGTCCCCAGATAATGATTACAAGCACAAACTCTTTGGTAATATCTTCATTTATTTTACTTGCAATGAAAAAACACAAAAGAGAATGAAAAAAAAAAAAAAGTCACATCATTGATCATTTTACACAAAACTCCAGAACTGGTGCGGACAGAAGTATTGGCGCCCTCAGCCTAATACTTGGTCGCACAACCTTTAGACACAATAACTGCGCACAACCGCTTCCGCTAACCAGCAATGAGTTTCTTACAAGGCTCTGCTGGAATCTTAGACCCTTCTTCTTTGGCTCCTGCTCGCGGTCCCCCCTGAGATGTGAAGGGGGCCTTCTCCAAACTGCCACCAAGAGATCTCTCCCCTCCCCCACAAGTGTTCTATGGGATTCAGGGCTGGACTCATTGCTGCCACTTTACAAGTCTCCAGGGCTTTCTCTCACCACCATTTTCTAGTGCTGACCTGAAGTGTGTTTTGGGTCCTTGTCCTGCTGGAAGAGCCCTGACCTCTGAGGGATACCCAGCTTTCTCACACTGGGCCCTACATGATGCTGCACAATGTGTTGGTCGTCTTCAGACTTCATAATGCCATGCACACGGTCAAGCAGTCCAGTGCCAGAGGCAGCAAAGCAACCCCAAACCATCAGGGACCTCCGCCATGTCTGACTGTAGGGGGCGTCTTCTTCTCTTTTTTCCTGTAATCTCTATGTTGAGGCCTTCTCCTACTTTTCTCTCCTCTGACCAGAGAACATTCTTCCAGAACGGTTTTGGCTTTCTCAGGTAAGTTTTGGCAAACTCCAGCCTGGCTTCTGTCTGTGGGTAAGAAGTGGGGTCTTCCTGGGTCTCCTACCATACAGTCCCTTCTCATTCAGACGCTGACACTGGATAGTACGGGGTGACACTGTTGTCCCCTCGGACTGCAGGGCAGCTTGGACTTGTTTGGATGTTAGTCGAGGTTCTTTATCCGCCATCCGCACAATCTTGCGGTGAAATCTCTGGTCAATGTTTCTTTTGCGTCCACATCTCGGGAGGTTAGCCACAGGGCCATGGGCTTTACACTTCTTCATGACACTGCGCACGGTAGACACAGGAACATTCAGGGCTTTGGAGATGGACTTGTAGCCTTGAGATTGCTCAGGCTTTCTCACAATTTTGCTTCTCAAGTCCTCAGACAGTTCTTTGGTCTTCTTTCTTTTCTCCATGCTCAATGTGGTCACACAAGGACACAGGACAGAGGTGGAGTCAACTTTAATCCATTTCAACTGGCTGCAAGTGGGATTTAGTTATTGCCACCACCTGTTAGGTGCCTCAGGTAAGTAACAGGTGCTGTTAATTACACAAATTAGAGAAGCATCACATGATTTCTCAAACAGTGCCAATACTTTTGTCCACCCGCTTTTTTATGTTTGCTGTGGAATTATATCCAATTTGGCTTTTTGACAATTCTTTTTGTGGTTTTCCATTGTATACAAAATAAATGAAGAAAATACCAAAGAATTTGTGACTGCAATCATTATCTGGAAGAACACGAGTATTATCTGACAGAATTGCAGGGGGCCAATACTTTTGGCCAACACTGTACAGGTGACAGTATATATATATATATATATATATATATATATATATATATATATATATATATATATATATATCCTACTACTATTATACATGTGACAGTATATATATCCTATCCTACTACTATTATACATGTGACAGTATATATATATATATATACATATATATATCTCCAATCCTACTACTATTATACATGTGACAGTTTGGATGTTTGTTCCTCAATCACAGAAACCACTGAGTGGATTTGGATGAGATTTGTCCCATAGATACTCTGTAACCTGGAGTAACACATCAGCTACTTTGTATCCCGGTACATGACATGGCTTCACTACTGTTCTGGATTTATGGTCACATACTATATTACATGTCCCATAGATACTCTGTAACCTGGAGTAACACATCGGCTACTTTGTATCCCGGTACATGACATGGCTTCACTACTGTTCTGGATTTATGGTCACATACTATATTACATGTCCTATAGATACTCTGTAACCTGGAGTAACACATCGGCTACTTTGTATCCCGGTACATGACATGGCTTCACTACTGTTCTGGATTTATGGTCACATACTATATTACACTGCTTCTGCAGCCGCTTATCTCAGGTCCCAGGTCTGTTATCTCTCTATGTAACACTCAGCTAACCCTCAGTCCATTGTGTACAAGCATCTGCATATTATCTGATCTGCTCCAGTGCTGACACACTGGATGGGAAAATACCTTTACTCTACATTGGCAGTTTGCTGATATTAAACATGGCGGGAAAAAGAGAATCTAATTTGTCACAAACACCGAGAGTGATGAAGGAGCCAGAAGTCACAGAGTTCTCCTCAAGTGGAGCTGACGGGATCATCGGCACCAACAACACGCTCATTATATGGAGGCCCAGAGAGCTGCTGATGTGTCGGAACAATCACAGGCACGGTGCGAGGAACAAGGTCAGCAGCAGGACAGCTAGAGAGCTGTGGAAACACCGGAGCAGGCAAACCATCAACAGCAGTAATTTGCTGAATATAGGCGGATCATCAATGCCAACAAGGCGCAGACAGAGACTAGTATATACATATATCTATATACACACTGTATGTACATGGGGCTACATATACATATAAGTATATACATCTCTATACAAAGAGCAGCACTGGCAGAAAATAGAACAATGTTTTTGCAATGTCCCTTCACAGCATCAGCTTATATGTGCGGATCAGCTCTGCTACATCTGTGTATAGGTACATATATATATATATATATATATATATATATATATATATATATATATATACAGGCCCTCTCTATATACCACAGAATGTGGTTTCAGCTATTCACATATCAGCGTGAGGCAAAGACCCGAAATAGCAGAATCATCCAAGTGAGAGAACAGCGAGTGACGGAGAGGACCCGCGGCTCGGACTGTTTGTAATTAATTGCCCCGCCCTACATGGGGTTTATGTAGGGGTTAAGGTGGGGTGTGTGTGTATATCTGGGGGGTATATGAGGGTTACACTGGGGGTATATATATATATATATATATATATATATGACGGTTACAGCGGGGTGTGTATATATATCTGGGTGGGTGTATGTATATATATATATATATATATATATATATATATATATATATATAAGGATTACACTGGGGTATATATATATAGGGGTTACAGTTGTGTGTGTGTTTATATATCTGGGGGGTATATATATGGGATTACACTGGGGGTATATATATATATATATATGACGGTTACAGCGGGGGGTGTATATATATCTGGGTGGGTGTATATATATATATATATATATATATATATATATATATATATATATATGAATATGAGGATTACACTGGGGTATATATATATATAGGGGTTACAGTTGTGTTTATATATCTGGGGGGTATATATATATATGGGATTACACTGGGGGTATATATATAATGAGGGTTACACTGTGGGTGTATATATATATATATATATATATATATATAGGTTACAGCGGGGGGGGGGGTGTATATATATATCTGGGGGGTATATATATATGGGATTACACTGGGGGTATATATATATGGGATTACACTGGGGGTGTATATATATATGAGGGTTACAGCGGGGGGGGGGTATATATATTTGGGGGGTATATATATATCTGGGGGTGCTGAGATACAGCTGTACAGGACAGACCTATAGGGGACACAGGGCTGTATAGCAGGTCACATGACAGCTGAAGGGGCAGGCTCTGAGGTCATGTGACATGGCGCCGGTACTACGCTCGGGGCCCCGTTCTCTCAGTCACCTGCTCTCGGCCGCCGTCCCCGTTGTCTTGGTGTCGCCTGTGCAGCCTTCCCGGGCAGGGCAAGAAGCCTTCCGTCACTTCCGGGTTACGTACCGGCCTCGTGATTCAATGACGCATGGCGCAGAGCGCGACCTGTTAGTTACTGGCAACTCTGCCAGCGAGGGGGCGGGTCAGGTGGGTGGAGCTAGGAGCCAATAATAGCGGCTGCTGTGGACACGTCACACGTGAGGAGAACGCCCCCTTATCCGGAGCCGAGACTCACTGCTTCTATATGTTATCTATAGTGACCGACTGCTATAAGACCTCCCTCAGAGAGGGTCACCGTGGTATAGGAGCGCCCCCTAACTGCCTCCCCGAAAGGAGCGCCCCCCCCCCTAACCGCCTCCCCTAGAGGAGCGCCCCCTAACCGCCTCCCCGAAAGGAGCACCCCCCCCCTAACCGCCTCCCCTAGAGGAACGCCCCCCTAACCGCCTCCCCCTAGAGGAACGCCCCCCCTAACCGCCTCCCCTAGAGGAGTGCCCCCCCACTATAGGAGCACCCCCCCCTAACCACCTCCCCTAACTGTCTCCCCTAGAGGAGCACCCCCCCAACCGCCTACCCAAGAGGAGCGCCCCCCCTAACCACCTCCCCTAACTGTCTCCCCTAGAGGAGCACCCCCCCTAACCGCCTCCCCTATAGGAGCGCCCCCCCTAACCACCTCCCCTAACTGTCTCCCCTAGAGGAGCACCCCCCAACCGCCTACCCAAGAGGAGCGCCCTCCCCCCCTAACCGCCTCCCCTATAGGAGCGCCCCCCCCTAACCACCTCCCCTAACCGCCTCCCCTATAGGAATGCCTCCCTAACCGCCTCCCCAGAGGGCCGACCCCCGCCGTCCTATATGAGCTCCCCCCTAACCGCCTCCCCAAGTGGAGCTCCCCCCTAACCGCCTCCCCTATAGGAGCGCCCCCCCTAACCACCTCCCCTAACCGCCTCCCCTATAGGAGCACCCCCCCCTAACCGCCTCCCCAGAGGGCCGACCCCCGCCGTCCTATATGAGCTCCCCCCTAACCGCCTCCCCAAGTGGAGCTCCCCTCTAACCGCCTCCCCTAGAGGAGTGCCCCCCTATAGGAGCGCCCCCCCCCCCCTAACCGCCTACCGTAGAGGAGCACCCCTCTAACCGCCTCCCCTAGAGGAGCGCCCCCCCCTAACCGCCTCCCCTAGAGGAGCGCCCCCCCCCAACCGCCTCCCCTAGAGGAGCACCCCCCCCAACCGCCTCCCCTAGAGGAGTGCCCCCCCTAACCGCCTCCCCTAGAGGAGTGCCCCCCTAACCGCCTCCCCTAGAGGAGCGCCCCCCCCCCTAACCGTCTCCCCTAGAGGAGCGCCCCCCCCTAACCGCCTCCCCTGGAGGAGCGCCCCCCCTAACCGCCTCCCCTAGAGGAGCGCCCCCCCTAACCGCCTCCCCTAGAGGAGCGCCCCCCCTAACCGCCTCCCCTAGAGGAGCGCCCCCCCTAACCGCCTCCCCTAGAGGAGCGCCCCCCCCCCCCCCTAACCGCCTCCCCTAGAGGAGCGCCCCCCTAACCGCCTCCCCCTAGAGGAGCGCCCCCCCCCTAACCCGCCTCCCCTAGAGGAGCGCCCCCCCCTAGAGGAGCGCCCCCCTAACCGCCTCCCCTAGAGGAGTGCCCCCCCCTAACCACCTCCCCTAGAGGAGTGCCCCCCCCTAACCGCCTCCCCA